>NC_053435.1:87750158-87819425 GCF_007990345.1 Gossypium hirsutum | reverse complement strand
AATTGATTTAATATACAAATGGTAAGATTGAATGATTTTATTTTGGAAATGAATTAAAGATAAGGATATTAGTGAAAAAATTGTGTGAATAAATGCTATTAAATTTTATTAAATTGTACATATACAAATGTAAATGAATGATTTTATGTTTGGAAAATGAATTAAAAGATTAAGGATATTAGTAAAAAAATTGTGTGAATAAATGCTATTAAATTTTATTTAAATTGTACATATATATGAAGATTGAATTCAGTTCAGTACTTACTAAGCTATTCATGTAGCTTAATATGTTTGCTTAAATGCGTAGGTGATAGATAAGTCTGAAAGAATTAAGGATTGTACTTCAGTTCGGGTCACATCACTCCTCAAGCTTAAAGTTCAAGCTTTGGTATATATATATATACACATTGGATTTTAGTTTGGCATGTACTTAAAAAAATGTGAATTATGTGTGAATGATAATGTTTTGTACTACAAATTACCTCGATTATAATGAAGCAAGAATATGTTCAATGATGAATTTAGTGTTTAAATGTAGCATCTCTTACTCGGATCGAGTGAGGGTATACAAAATAGATGGACAAGCTCAAAGAAAGCTTGTTTGTGCAAACAATTGTGGTTAATTGTGTGCTAGCTATGACATATAAGTATAAATTGATTCCCCTAAGCTGAAAGAGTTGTAAGAGACCAAGTCTGCCAAAGATGTAGATAACTTTTTCGTAGAATGGAGCAATATTTTATGTGTGGGCATCTAGGGTAATACCGCTAAGGTAAAAATTGTCCCTATGTATTTTATCGATGCTGCTCTTTATGGTGGTGTCGTAGGCACATAGATGAGAAACATGGAGACATTAGCATTGGGATTTAGGTGGAGTTCCAAAATAAATTCAAGTTGTAGTTTTACCTCAACTACGCTGAGGATGAGGCTCGTATCAAGTTGCAACAACTTAGGCAACAACCTTAAATTGTGCTCCATTGGCGCATCTTCTATTTGCTAATTACTCTTATATTTTTTTAAGCGCTTTAGTCAGATCCAGTATATCTGTAAAAGTATTTGAATACATATTGTATAGTGTCAGTACTTTTTATTAATTGTTAGAAATTAGAACTGTTTTTCAGTGGTTCAGGGAAAGGCTAATCGAAAACAATGGATCACGAGTGTTCTAGGAGTTAAATGAGTGGATTGGTTGGGAAGTACTCAGGTGCAATATTGGATAACTTAATAAAATGAATAGGTTATTTCAACTGGTTCTTGATTGTATGAAGCAAAAGTTAGGAGGATGGAAATAGAAGTTGTTGTCTCGAGAGGGTAAGTTAAAACTAATTAAATCTATGTTATCAGTTATTTTATATTTATCTTTTCCTATGTAAAAGCCCTAAATTGATAGCATGACAAATTGATAAAATACTTCACCAATCCTAGTTTAGACATGAGAGTGAAAATAAGAAACTACATATGTATAGTTGGAATCGATATGTATACCTAAAGAAGTGGGTGCATGGAGTTGGAATTAAAATAACATAATACATGAATGATGCTCTTCTTCACAAATAAGCATTGAGGGTACTGACAGATCCACAATCAATGGCACAAGTTATGCTTCTAGCCAAGTATTTTACGAATTAAAAATTTTTTATTGTCCAAGTAAGGAATTTGGACTCATGGATATAGAAAAGCATTATGTATACAAGGGATTGGTATTCAAATATAGGATGGCAAGTGTGTGTTTTTATTCTTGTTACTAGCAACATCAATTTCAAAAATATGTCTAGCAATTTAGTTAGGGATTTTCAGGTTTTGAACGCTTAGAGGTGGAAGGTAGACACAATCAAGTTGGTACAACTGGGTGTAAGATTTAAATTTTAAGAGATTTTCAATATTAAAAAAAGTATATCTAGAAGCACAAGTTATGGAGTCAATTCTTAGTTTGGGAAGCATGTAAAGTTATAACTACAAGAGATGAAGAAATTAGAGGCTACACTTACTATAGATTTAATTGGGGTGCACTTTTAAAGATTTAACTTTCTTTTAAAATACTAGTTTTTTTTGTAAATTGTGTGCTCTAAACGTAAACCCTCATTATGTGCTTTGTTTAAGGGAGAACGAAACAATTGATCATCCTTTTCACACCTAATATTTTGCAAGGGTGGTAGTTTGGAAATAATAGTGAAGTTCAAATTGATAATCTTTTAGTCATGACATTATTAAAAATGGATCAACTAATTGCATTATGGTATTATGGCAGCTTTGGAAACCTAAGAATGTAGTCTATTTTTTGAGTGACACCTAGCCCTACGCAATCATAAGACAAAATAATAAGTCTAATGTGAATGTTGAACGCATTGAACTTCGAATAGAGAATGAGGCAGTAATACAACTGATACGGGGTTGCGCGCGGACCAAGATCGAGTTGCCAAGTCACGAGAAACTCCTACGAAAACCCTAAACAATTAGATCTGAAACGAAACAGAAAATTAAAAGATAGATTTGAATTTCAGATCTAAAATAAAATCCCCAAATCAGCAAAGAATCAAATGAGAATAGAAAAATGTTAGGGTTCTGAAACCCTCAAGAGATTGTGATTCTGCCAATTGAACACCAAGATAGTTTTCCCCAAATTTTGACAATCTAATTTCACCCAAAAAGAGTATGGAAAAACCCTAGAAATTGGGATTTTGGGCTGATTCCTTAAGATAGAAAAAGGCTGAAAACACAATAAGAACAGAAAATAGATTAGATAATGATTCAGCACAAGTAGAAATAAAGAAAGAATTGACAGTAAGAAATTAAAAGATAAGTCCTAAGAAGCCTTGAAATCTCGAAAGATCTCACAACTCCCTTCAAACGGCTCTAATCTCCCCTCCAAAGAATATCAATGGCAAGAAGAAGGTTGAAGATGGCTCCCACAATCAAAAAGATTGTTAAAACAACTTCTAAAGAAAACCCAAGAGAAAATCCTTGAAGAACTCAAAGAGAATTTTCACTCAAATCAAATCTGAAATTTTCAATGTAATTGTAATGTTATGTAGAGTGGTTGGCCAAGCCATATAAATAGGCCTTTCAAATGTTTTCCTAATTTAATTAGAACACTAAAACTAAAACTAAAAAAAAACTCCTAATTATTTTAATATGGAAATTCGGCCAAGGGTCTTTTATTTGGGACTCTTGGATAAACATTTAAACTAAGTAAAATAAATAAATAAATAAAAATAAAACTTTACAACTTGGGCCACTTTAACAATTTGGCCTGATTTTCAACTAAGTATGGGTGGATTTCTTGATTGGGCTTGGAATCTTCTTATTGGGCCTTGCCCTCAAGAATTTGGGCTTGTGATCCATCTCCTACCGAAATTGAATCGTTGATGCTCGTAATGGAGATCCAATGCGCTTTGGCTGCAAGATTTGGTGTCTCGGACCAAGATTCCCAATATTTGAAATCTTGATTTTCCCTTTCTTTTGTGTACGCATCTAAGGCCTTACTAACAAACTCCTGGATGGTCCCATTTAGTTTGGAACGCATTTGTCGGGCCTTTGATCTCGTATCATTCCCCCCTTCCTCAAAAAGATTCGACCTCGAATCTGAAAAATCAAATGGGGACAAGTCAGCCACATTAAAAGTAGAACTTACATTGTACTCACCAGGTAGATCAATTTTATAGGCATTATCGTTGATCCTCTCGAGTACTTGGAAAGGCCCATCGCCCCTTGGGTCCAACTTGGTCTTTCTTCTTGCAGGAAATCGTTCTTTCCTCATATGGACCCAAACCCAATCTCTGGGTTCTAGGACAACCCGTTTGCGCCCCTTGTTTGCTTTGTTGGTGTTGGCATCATATGTTTTGGCTATTCGTTGCCTAGCCTGCTCATGTAAGGATTTCACCAACTCAGCTTTCTGTTCACCATCTAAATTAACAATGTGTTCAAGTGGTAATGGCGCAAGATCAAGTACTGTTAGTGGGTTAAAACCATAAACAAGTTCAAATGGAGAATAACCAGTTGTAGAATGAATAGATCTATTATATGCAAATTCAACAAACGGTAGGCATTCTTCCCAATTTCTAATGTTCTTTCCCACAACAGATCGTAATAAAGTCCCTAAGATCCGATTAACTACTTCGGTTTGGCCATCAGTTTGGGGGTGACATGTAGTGGAATAAAGTAATTTAGTACCAAGCTTACCCCATAATACTTTCCAAAAGTGGCTAAGAAATTTGACATCTCTGTCAGAAACAATTGTTTTAGGGATGCCATGAAGTCTTACCACCTCTTTAAAGAATAAGTCTGCTATATGTGTAGCATCATCTGTTTTGTGACAAGAAATAAAATGTGCCATCTTTGAGAACCTGTCAACAACAACAAATATACTATCTCTTCCTTTCTTATTTCGAGGCAAACCTAGAATAAAGTCCATGGATAAATCTACCCAAGGTGAAGTAGGAATCGGTAAAGGAGTGTAAAGGCCATGAGGCATTACCTTAGATTTTGCTTGTTTGCATGTAATGCACTTAGAACATACCTTTTCCACATCCTTCTTCATATGTGGCCAATGGAAGTGTTCTTGCAATATGTCTAGTGTTTTGGCCACTCCAAAATGTCCCATTAATCCCCCACTATGGGCTTCATGAATCAACAATTCTCTCATGGAACACTTTGGTATGCATAACCTGTTTAAACGAAAAAGAAGCCATCTACAAGATAAAATTTTTCAAAAGCAGTATGTCCACAATTCTTATAGATATGGCTGAAATCAGTATCATCATCATATAACTCTTTAATATGTTCAAACCCTAAGACTTTAGCATTCAATGTAGTTATTAAAGTATATCGTCTAGACAAAGCATCTGCGACTACATTATCTTTACCTGTTTTATATTGAATCACATAAGGGAATGTTTCAATGAATTCTACCCATCGGGCATGTCTTTTACTCAACTTACCTTGTCCCTTTAACCATTTAAGAGACTCATGATCTGTATGTATGACAAACTCATTAGGCAGCAAATAATGTTGCCATACTTGAAGTGCACGAACTAATGCCAATAGTTCTTTGTCATAAGTCGAGTAATTTAACTGTGCACCGTTCAATTTCTCACTAAAATAAGCAATAGGTTGCTTATCTTGCATTAAAACGGCGCCGATTCCAATTCCTGAAGCATCACACTCAAGTTCAAAAGTTTTAGCAAAATCAGGTAATTTAAGCAAAGGAGCAGAACATAACTTAGCTTTTAGAGTTTGAAAAGCTTTTTCTTGGGTTTCACCCCATTTGAAACCCACTGATTTCTTTATAACTTCAGTCAATGGGGTAGCAATAGTAGAGAAATCTTTCACAAATCGTCTATAAAAACTGGCTAAACCATGGAAAGATCTCACCTCAGTTACCGATTTAGGAGTCGGCCACTCCTTAATTGCCTTAACTTTGTCCTCGTCGACATGAATACCTTGAGCACTAACTATGAAACCTAAGAATATTAGTTTATCACAACAGAATGTGCATTTATCAAGGTTGGCAAATAATCTTTCAGTTCGTAGAATATCCAAAACGGTTCGAACATGGAAAACATGATCATCTAATGACTTTGAGTAAATTAAAATATCATCAAAGTAAACTACTACAAATTTACCCAAATGTAGCCTCAAAACATGATTCATTAATCTCATAAATGTACTAGGTGCATTAGTAAGGCCGAAAGGCATAACTAACCATTCATACAATCCAAATTTTGTTTTAAAGGCTGTTTTCCATTCATCCCCTTCCCTCATTCGAATTTGATGATAACCACTTTTTAAATCAATTTTTGTAAATATTATTGAACCATGTAATTCATCAAGCATATCATCAAGTCTAGGGATTGGGTGTCGATACTTTACCGTTATCTTGTTGATTGGGCGACAATCAACACACATACGAAACGTACCATCTTTCTTTGGCACCAATAAGACAGGAACAGCACAAGGACTTAGGCTCTCACGAATGTACCCTTTGTCTAGTAATTCCTCCACTTGCCTTTGCAATTCCTTTGTCTCCTCGGGATTGCATCTATAGGCTGGTCGATTTGGGATTAAAGCTCCGGGTACTAAGTCAATTTGATGTTCTATCCCTCGTAAAGGTGGTAAACCTTTAGGGGCCTCACTAAAAACATCCTCATAATCCTGCAAAAGAGATTGAAACACACTAGGCAAATTTTCGTTAATGTTAGATAAAGATAAATAATTTTGCCTAAACCTCACAAGGATACAAGGCTGTTTATTAAGTAGGGCTCTCTTCACATCTTTTTTTGTTGCCAAAAGATTTTTTCCACTCATTTTACCACTAGAGGATTCACTCACCTTTGGGCTTTTTAAATTTTGACTTTTTCCACTACTATTAGCCTCTTTTCTTTCTGTCTTTTGTACTTGCTCTTTCTCCCTTACCCCCTCACAAAATTTTATCATCCTCAATTGATCTTTATATACATCAGTAGGATTTAAAGGAGCAAAAGTGAATTTCTTGCCTTTAAATACAAGGGAGTATCGATTAAGTTTACCTTGGTGTGTAACATCGTGATCAAATTGCCAAGGTCGTCCAAGGAGCAAGTGTGCCGCATGCATGGGGACTACATCACACCATACGTCATCCTCATAATTGCCGAGTTTAAAAGTGACCAAGGACTGTTTCGTAACTTTAACTTCGGAACATTCATTAAGCCACTGAAGGTGATATGGCTTAGGGTGTTTGGTACAAGGCAACTTTAAAGAATCCACCAAATAACTACTCACTACATTCGAGCAACTACCACTATCAATAATGAGTGAACATAAGTTACCTTTAATAAAACACCGAGAATGGAAAATATTGGCCCTTTGGCTATCATCATCTTTCATCTGAATGTTAAGGGTTCGACGAACTACGAGGCATTGAAAATTAGCAAAGTCCCCTTCCTTTGGTGGTTCGACCAACTCGTCGCCATTAACACTGTCATCCACAAGGTCTGGCATATCTGGATCTGTATTATCAGAGTCGGAAGTGTACTCACCGTTATCTTTTAGAAGAAGTAATCTCGTGTTAGGGCATTCTCTACTATAATGACCACGCCCTTTGCACTTAAAGCATTCAATCTCACGAGTCCTCTTCGCACTCGAATCACTTAAATTGGGTTGCTTAGAAGGTGTTTGCGTTTTAGCAGGAGCCCCTTTTTTCCAATCTGATTGTTTACTTCCATTACCCAAAGAAGACTTGTTAGTAACAAAAGGTGGTTTTGAACTCTTAAAATCAGAATTGGAATTGTTACCTCGATAATATTGTGAAGTAGAGAAGGACCCAAACCTTTGTTCCTTTAATTGTTGCTCGATCTCAATGGCTTTGTGAACTGCTTCTTCCAAATCAATGTAAGTTTGTAGCCTCAATGTATTAGCTATCGGCCTGTTCAAACCATCAATGAATCGAACCATAGTTGTTTCTTCATCTTCCTCCACATTAGCTCTCTGAATGAGCATCTCCATCTCTTTAAAATATTCATCCACCGTCCTACTACCTTGGATAAGTCTTCTCAACTTTGTTTTAATTTCTCTATAGTAGTGAGGTGGAATAAACCTTTTACGCATAATCTGTTTCAACTCATCCCATGTCGAAATCTCACCTTCATAATTCCGATGGCGGTTTACCCCAAGTTGAGTCCACCAACTTAATGCATAATCAGAAAATTCCAATGTTGCTAATGCTACCTTTTCATCATCCGGACATTTATAATACCGAAACATGAGTTCAATCTTAGATTCCCATTCACAATAAGTGTCAGGATCATTCTTACCACGAAATTGGGGAATTGTGAATTTCGGTTTTGCCAAAGAAGGTTGTCCACGATCATGAGAATCGTCATCCATTCTAGGGACACGTCGAGGGCCGCGCCTATGGGGCTGGTTATTCCTATCTTCCCTGATTGGATCTTGATATTGAAGTTCTTGATTCATTCGTACCTCATTCAAAGTAGTATTCAATGCTTGAAGGGTAGCATTTATTTGTGTGATTGCAACAGTGTGTCCTTCTAACTGTTGTTGGACTTCCATAAGTGTATCATTATTATCACCTTTAGACATCTTCAAAACCTGTAAAAAATAAACACTCAACACTCAAAAATAAAAGTTAGCAAACCTCACCATTAATCACTCAAAAAGAAAATTCAAATTCTCAATGAGGTCGAATTCAATCTTGTGAGTTCTTTATCAGAGTTTATATCAACCAATTAGAGAGTGTGAACCAAACTACCAAAGAATCCTAATTTGCACTAGGATGCCAAAAACTGACGAGACACCAATTGATTCGTGTTGCACCGAGGAAGAAGTTGTGCACACGTTTAAATCCTACTAACACAAGAAACAAGAAGGTGTTAGATAACGTAAAGGAAGAATAAAGGTAAACAAATGAAAACCTACAGCTAAGAATCAATAAAAATTGCTGAAAACAGAAAACCCGAAAAACTGCGGAGTAACTTGACAACTTCGTTCGAGGTGTTCCCGATCTCCAAAAATCACGAAATTAAATCTGGAGTGTCCTTATATATTTAATTTTTGATCTGGAAAATTTGGGCACCAAATTCAACCCGCTGAATATTTTTTTAATTTTTTATTGGATTTCGTCTTTTTTCAATTTTTTGACTTTTTCGACTTATTTTTTTGCGGGAAATATTTTTGTATATTCAATAACAGTGCCAAAAATATGTATGTAAAATTTCAGATCAATCAGAAAACGTTTACCCACTCAAATGAATTTTTTTCGAAAATTTTTCTGGGTAAAACTGCTGTTTGTAATTTAAAAAATAGAGATCAGTTTAGAAATCAACCAAGAACACCCAAAACGCCCAAAATCTGATACCAAATGATACGGGGTTGCGCGCGGACCAAGATCGAGTTGCCAAGTCACGAGAAACTCCTATGAAAACCCTAAACAATTAGATCTGAAACGAAACAGAAAATTAAAAGATTAGATTTTTGAATTTTCAGATCTAAAATAAAATCCCCAAATCAGCAAAGAATCAAATTGAGAATAGAAATAAGTGTTAGGGTTCTTGAAACCCTCAAGGAGATTGTGATTCTGCCCAATTGAACACCAAGATAGTTTTCCCCAAATTTTGACAATCTAATTTCACCCAAAAAGAGTATGGAAAAACCCTAGAAATTGGGGATTTTTGGGCTGATTCCTTAAGATAGAAAAAGGCTGAAAACACAATAAGAACAGAAAATAGATTAGATAATGATTCAGCACAAGTAGAAATAAAGAAAGAATTGACAGTAAGAAATTAAAAGATAAGTCCTAAGAAGCCTTGAAATCTCGAAAGATCTCACAACTCCCTTCAAACGGCTCTAATCTCCCCTCCAAAGAATATCAATGGCAAGAAGAAGGTTGAAGATGGCTCCCACAATCAAAAAGATTGTTAAAACAACTTCTAAAGAAAACCCAAGAGAAAATCCTTGAAGAACTCAAAGAGAATTTTCACTCAAATCAAATCTGAAATTTTCAATGTAATTGTAATGTTATGTAAAGTGGTTGGCCAAGCCATATAAATAGGCCTTTCAAATGTTTTCCTAATTTAATTAGAACACTAAAACTAAAACTAAAAAAAAACTCCTAATTATTTTAATATGGAAATTCGGCCAAGGGTCTTTTATTTGGGACTCTTGGATAAACATTTAAACTAAGTAAAATAAATAAATAAATAAAAATAAAACTTTACAACTTGGGCCACTTTAACAATTTGGCCTGATTTTCAACTAAGTATGGGTGGATTTCTTGATTGGGCTTGGAATCTTCTTATTGGGCCTTGCCCTCAAGAATTTGGGCTTGTGATCCATCTCCTACCGAAATTGAATCGTTGATGCTCGTAATGGAGATCCAATGCGCTTTGGCTGCAAGATTTGGTGTCTCGGACCAAGATTCCCAATATTTGAAATCTTGATTTTCCCTTTCTTTTGTGTACGCATCTAAGGCCTTACTAACAAACTCCTGGATGGTCCCATTTAGTTTGGAACGCATTTGTCGGGCCTTTGATCTCGTATCAACAACACTTTCGAGCCTAGCCAAAGACTAAAAGAGGGTTTGTAGTGGTCTACATTACGGGTGTTTAATCGGTTAACCGACTCGAAATAATATTAATTGAATTAATCGATTTTTTAAAATTTTTAACCGTTAATTAAACCGAAAATTTTTCAGTTAATTTCGTCGGTTAACCGAATTAATCGAAAATTATATATTTTTTAATTTTTGGTTAAAATAAGTATAAAATTAACCGAATTAATCGAATTAACCGAATTATTTGTATAAAATTATATGTTTTTTATTTTTTTTAGTTTTAGATTTTTATTTTTATTTATTAAATTATTTGTAATTTTTATGATTGTGTTGGGTAATTGGGTTAGGTTGGGTACTTAAGTTAATATATATTAGATTGGGTATTTGGGTTTATGTTAGATTAGATTTGAGTGAATAGTAGGCTATTTATATATTATAATTTTTTTATTATTTTTTTCAGTTAACCGACCGGTTTCGAACCGAATTAACCGTTAACTGAAAACTCAAAAAAATTTTAACTGACCCCCAACCGAATTAGTTCGGTTAACTGCCGAATTCGGTCAGTTAACCAACTTTTTTCGGTTTTACCCGAATTTTGCACACACCTATTCTAATACAATAATTTCATTTTGTAATCTTATTTGTACTCTAGACAAAACTAGGAGCAACAAAGAAATTTTTTTTTTAGTTATATGTATAATACATTTAAATAATTATAATTAATGTTATAAGTATGATTAGAATGGTAATCAAAATATATCTGGATATAAATAAGAATAAATTTAAATAGGACATACATATAATACGACTTAAGTCAGAATAAATTTGTATTTAGAACTCATGTGATTCAACCATAATTTACTTTAAGCCAGCGCCTCGTTGTAAGCTTCTAAGAACTAAAAATTTAATTTTAATATAATTTAAATCTTAAAATTACATATGATAAAATATGATATATGAAATTTGATATTAAAAATTTATAATTATGAAATTTTTATTTAATCAAATTGTTATAAACTAATAATATCATTATTGAGCAACACCATTTTAGCTTTATATATTACATATAAAAAAACACTTATATTTATTTAACATGAAATTAAATGAATATATTTATTTTTAAAATGTTTAAAACTAGATAAAAGCAAAAAAATTATTTATTTAATTGAACTAAAATTAAGGATGGATAAAATAAAACTTCATATACTATTTTTTGAAAACTACCCACAATAAAAAGTATAGGTAGATATAGTTTTTTTTATTATAAATAATAGATATAGATTATAATTAGATAGATAATTAAGTTACCATCATTATATTTTTTATAAAAATAAAAAAAAATTATTTTCAATTATCTGTTTATTCATATTAGTAATCAGTTTCCATATTATTTATTAATTTAAATTCCATATCATTAAAAGAAGTCTAGTTATTAAAACAAAGGGTTTTTATGAATGTATATTAAAGAAAATTATTTAAGCATAAAATTATTATATAGTTAAATACTATAAGGATTTATATATATAAATATGTAAGTCAAAATATTAAGCCCAGTAGAGCGGTGGATCAAAGGTTGATTTCTTCCTTTCCTTTTTAAAAACAACTGAAAGCGGTGATTGCGATCTCAGTTAAATCACGTTAAATTTCAACTTGGATCAAGATTTCGTGTAAGACGGTGACACATGTAGTACAAAATGACCCAAACGGGAAGTTTACAATTATCGAACGGATAATAGTGGATCCACAGAGGTCAAACAGTGGAACCGCGTACACGCAAGAACTGCCCTTTTTTTTTTTTAATCTTTCAAGCAAAAATGAGAACAAAGACCGAGCCTGGGGAAGGAGATGAAGAAAGGAGGAGCGGAAGAACGAAAAAACATCAATAGAGATAGAAAAAGAGGTACGATCTCTCATATTTTCCGTTAAAATTTCAAAATAATTTTGGATGCCAAACAATTATTTTCTGCAAAAAGGAGATACACTTACGATTTCAATCAATATTTCTTTGAAATTGTGTAGTCGCAATTTAATCATGATCTAGAATTTTATCTAGAATTAATTGAAGCTTTTATCTAGAATTTTATATATCATGATCTTGTCTCATATTTTCTTTTCTTTTTAATGATAAATTATAACTTGAAAAATCTTAGTTTGATCTATTTGAATGGATATTCTATCATGTGATATGTAATTAACTGAGCTGGTTCTCTTATTTTGTTTGTTTTCTCCGTTACATTTCCTGTAAAATTTTTGAAAGGGACAATCTATCATGAATTGCTTCTAATCTTAATTTGTGTACTTTTCTATTTCAGGTTAAGTGACTGGCTCCTTGCCGCTTTTGAGCTCTGTAATGAGCTTGGGGGGAAACTGTAGAGTTGCCATTGATTGCTTTTGAGGCAAAAATGAAGCGATATGTTTACATTAATGACAATGAATCATCACATGAACTTTACTGTGACAATCGAATTTCTAACAGAAAATATACTGTATTGAACTTTCTCCCAAAAAATTTATGGGAGCAGTTCAGGTATATCTTAAGAAGTTTTCTTTTCAATTGGAGATTAGTTTCCGAGTTTGGTTAATATTATGCTTTCCTTGGCTTCACAAGCTAAATAAACAAAGCTTGTCATTGTAATGTTATCAACTGTTTGCTATGCTTATTTATTTTGTGCATATATAGACATGATTTTTGCTTGTACCGTGATCAATATATACCTTCTGCCTAATTAATCATTGAGGTTTGATTTTATTTTATGAATAATTGCCTCATGAGATGACTGAAAGGTCCTGTTTAGAGACTCTTACATGGCTTTTGATGCATTTGATGATTCATTCATCAATTGTGCATGATAATGTATTTAGGCTGGATATCATTCTTTTTTTCCTGCTTGAAAGTTGTCTATTTTGCATTTCTTATGCAGCCACTATTTCTAATATGTTATTGCTTCTTATTTCAGCCGGTTCATGAACCAGTATTTCTTATTGATTGCTTGCCTTCAGTTATGGTCACTGATTACTCCAGTAAATCCTGCCAGTACTTGGGGTCCACTAATTTTCATTTTTGCTGTCTCTGCATCAAAAGAAGCATGGGATGATTACAATAGATATTTATCAGACAAGAAAGCAAATGAGAAACTAGTCTGGGTTGTTAGGCAGGGTATCAGGAAACAAGTAAGGGAGTTTTCTGATATTCATTGTCATTTGGTTATTTGATTTTATTTGCATATCATCTGGTTCTCTTTTTCCTTTAAAGTTGAATGACCTCTTGCTTTAGGATTACTTGCTATCGTGTACCTTTTAAACTTTGTAAAATTAACTGTTTGCTTTCTCTTTTTATGTCATTTGCGGTTGTGGCCATCATTTGCAGATCCAAGCACAGGATATTCATGTTGGTAATATAGTGTGGCTTCGTGAGAATGATGAAGTGCCATGTGATCTTGTTTTAATTGGGACCTCTGATCCGCAAGGCCTTTGCTATGTTGAGGTGAATATGCACCTTGTTAAAAGTTGTAAATTCTGTAAATGTTAGTTTGTGATTGAACTATCAGTGTGGACAGAGATGGACTCCAAAATTTTAGATAGCAACAGAATTATGTGAACTTGAGAAATATAGCTTCTGTTGGAAAACTCTATTTTATCGAGTGAATAGATTTGGCTACCTTTTGTACTCTGAAATGTTAGCATTTCAGAGAGAAGAGAATTTAAATCAGCACATGATTCGTTTCATTGTCTCTTAAAAGCCTGAGTGGAATGAATTCATTCGGGAAGATTATTGGATTAAAATATAATTTAAACTTTCACCTAATTGAGACTTGGAGGAGGTCAAGCTCTTAATGTCTAAAACAGAAGAGCCATAGCATATAAAATTGTTAAGAATGCTTACACTGTGTTTATGTGTAGCATTTTTAATTCTTTAAAATTGACCGAGCACAAATTGTCTTGCAGACTGCTGCCCTTGATGGTGAAACTGATTTGAAGACCAGGGTAATACCCTCTGCTTGCATGGGAATAGATTTTGAATTGCTGCATAAAATCAAGGCAAGATTTAAGTACCACACACACACACACACACATATATATATTAATATTAGACACAGACACATTTGTGTATTTTTTATCCTTACATGCTCTATCTTCTTTTTCAGGGTGTTATTGAGTGTCCGAATCCAGATAAGGATATTACAAGATTTGATGCCAATCTGCGTTTGTTCCCTCCATTTATTGATAATGATGTGTGTCCATTGACCATAAAAAACACAATTCTTCAGTCATGCTACTTGAGGAACACAGAATGGGCTTGTGGAGTTGCTGTCTACACAGGCAAGCTCCTATATATGAAATTTCAAGGCCACTGATATATATTATCATTAATTTATCATTGTTATCTATTATTCACCCCTTTTGCCCTTAATATCTAAGTGCTACTGAGCTAAGCTAAAAGATGATGAGAAAGAGCTGAGATATAGAGGACTATGTCATAAAAATAATGTGAACATGGTTAAATAAAAATAGAAAGCAAAATGTGTTTGTTTAACGGGCGATTCATGTTAACAGTATTTTTGAGGAAAAGTTATACATTGTATCGAGACTCATGTCATTTTAGTTGTCCAAAATTGCTTAGCATATTTGACCACCTAAAGTAAAGGTGGTAATATTTTAATATTTTTGGCTATTGCCAGAAGAGATTGGGTTCTGAAACATATCATGATATTTTAGTCATTTTTATGTGGCCTCTGAAGGGCACTGATAAATAAGCTTCATCTAGTATTCAATCTTGAAGAATTTGTAACTTGACATTGTTAGCATAAACATCCTCGGATGCAGTACAATCTTACTTTGTGTTCTCTCCCTTTATGGGTTAGTATTTTTGTTATATGTTCTCATCTTGCTTCAGAAATAATTATTTGCAGCCTAGTAGTCTATTTTAACTTGACTTTAAAACCACATGGATGGCCTGGTTGAGTTATTGATGCTTCGATAATGTGATAGCTTTTCTTTTCTTTTATTTTATTTTCTCTAAACGCTATCTGAACATGTATGGTATGTTATTTTGTGAATATTTATGCTTCTTTTTCTTCCCTCAACTGGCTTCCTGAGTTTTCTACTCTGTTTGTTTTTTTTTATCCTTAGTCCATTTGAGGGTTTCATTTTTCATTCTGATGGTATTAACATCTGTACTGCAGTTTTTGAATTATTTATTCCGTCTTTCAGGAAATGAAACTAAGTTGGGTATGAGTAGGGGCATACCAGAGCCAAAGCTAACAGCCATGGATGCCATGATTGACAAGTTAACTGGTGCCATATTTGTTTTCCAGATAGTGGTTGTTATGGTTCTTGGTATAGCTGGGAATGTGTGGAAGGATACAGAAGCAAGAAAGGTTGTCAGAAATTGCACTTGCTAGCTTCAGTTTCTCATCTATTTATTATCATCAATAATCATATTATATATTCTTTAGGCTTGGTTGATAACACATTTTGTTTCCTTTAATTCCAAACTCAATGCAAATTTGCATGGAGTCTATACTTTTCAACTGAACAGGAATCTATATTAGCCTTCTTTTAGTTGTAGGGAACCTTTCTTTGTACAAAACTGATCATTTGGCTTAGTTTTTCATCTGTATATCTACTGCAATATGGTCTTAAGTTTTAACATCTTGAGAGGACCCCTTTTTACTGCTATCCTTGAAGTGAATTTTAGTTCTTATTAAGAGAATATCCTAAAATCTGTATTATGGCATAAGATCAGTAGATCATATAGTTCAGGGGTGAAAATTGTGGGTTTTGCTACAAACAAATTTTGTATATGCACCAGGCAAGGTTGTACTCTTTTTCCTCTGCAGTGTGATTTTATCTGAGCCTTTATTTTGGAGTGTGTAACTTCAAGGGGTGTCCAGATGTTTAAAGCCATGATCAAGCTTCCCCACCTGCCCATTTACATAGTAATTTGTAATTAAAATATTAGCTGGACTTGGCTGGAGCCTAAATACCTAAGACCAAGCCTCTGACCTTAACCTGACTGGATCTTTGGACCTGGGCAGGTTTCTAGCCCCAGGACACCTGTGAAATTCTTCCACCTTTATTTCTTTCACATTTGATTGCTGCTCAGTTGTCTTTACTCCATGCATGCCTGTGGTTTTCCATATCATTTTCTTGCTTGTTCTTGGCTCTTAATTTTGTGATGAAGCTTTGCCCCCCCCCTCCCCCGGCCAAATTTATGTGTCACAATGTTTTAACTTTGTAGAAATGCCCACTTTCTTGTTGCAGCAATGGTATGTGAAATATCCAATTGAAGGTCCATGGTATGAGCTATTGGTCATTCCTCTTCGTTTTGAGCTTCTGTGTTCCATCATGATACCCATATCTATTAAGGTAATTTATCTGAAAATGCTAATGATTTTGGATTGTTGTCCTTAACTTTTTAGTGGTGTGAACCTGGATTGTACTGAACAGGGCAGCTTGCTGCTAATAGCCACAGAAGATTCTTAGCTAGAATTCTTGTCCTCTAGAATGGAAGAGATTGTTAAGCTAGATCCAAATAATGGTGCAACAGTGATGTGAGTTTTGGGTTTAAATTATTAATAGTCCATGGCATAATTATAATATGAGTAGAGGTGCATCACTTAACTAACTTGTAGACTTTAATTTATACAGTGTATGCTTGCTGGTTGAATTAAAACCCTACCAAGGTAGAAATGTTTTAGTTCATGGATATTGCACATAAATGCAAAATCTAGTAGGACGGTTGTAGATATGTTTTTGTTCAATCATGTTATTGTTAATAGAAATCCAAGTGGGTGACAGAAACCAGTTGTAGTTTAAATTATTATAGACATATCATTGTACTGATGGTTCTAGGTAATAGCTCTTGGATTAATGGTTTATTTCCTATTACTATTAGGCTGGGTGGTTGGGAGATGGACAGTTTCTTTACTTGAAGCTTAAGGTTTCAAATAGTTAGGAATGAAGTTTCATCTTAAACATCCTTATCGTTGTTACTGCTAATCTTGAATTATCTGCTTCAGTTTTGATTCATTTCCATATACGAGTTCTTTCTCAGATATCTAACCTTGTTAACCATCGGGCCTTTTCTTTTGCAGGTCTCTCTAGATCTTGTGAAAAGTTTATATGCGAAGTTCATTGATTGGGACGCTGAGATGATAGATTATGAAACTGGTATTCCTTCCCATGCAACAAAGTAAGTATTTTTTTCCCAAGAAATCCATCAGCAGGAGTGTCCTTTCCAGTGTATGAAGCTGCTAGCTAAGTTGATATCACTCAAACTAAATATTATCTATTCAAATGTTTAAGTGATGTTGGAGTCTTATATGACTTAGCCACACTTTTCTTTCTTTTGTTCTTTCTTTCTGTTCCTCTTTCTCTTCTTTGGTTTTACTTTTTTTTAAACTCTTTATCTCTTCCTTTTTCTTCTTACTATATTATTATGTTATTTTTACCGTAAGAAACATTTTGAAAAGAAATTTATGCAATTATTTAGCTATATAGTTGGATTCTGCCATAGATTTTTAGTGAACATATATATTTAAAAAGATCGTTTTTTTTTCATGCGGCAGCACAGCAATAAGTGAGGACCTTGGACAAGTTGAGTACATAATGACTGATAAAACTGGAACACTAACAGAAAATAGAATGATCTTTAGAAGATGTTGCATTAGTGGTGTTTTCTATGGAAATGAGAGTGGTGATGCACTGAAAGGTTTGCTATCTACTTTTCTCCTTCTTGCTTGTTGCCTCATCTTTTCTCATTACTTATTTTATTCCTCCAATCCATTTTTAGCTTTCAATTCTGTTGAATGAATATTTCCTTTATGTCATCGGTATATCTGTCTACCATAAGGCAGCTGTCTACATTTGTAGCCAAGAGCAACTTGTCAAACTAAGTTAATCAATTACCTTTTCCCTTCTCCCTGAAAACCTTGCTGAAAATGATGAAAAGTATCTTCTTTAAATATGTTTTCTTGCTTCTTGATTGAAATAATCAGGAAAATTTGTCTTTTATAATTGAGGTGGTCCAAAAATGGGAATGAAATTTAATTTTGCTTAAGTTTTATAAAACGGGAATGGAGCTTCCACGCTGGTTCTAGTAAGTGTACTCTTGGCGTCTTGTTATTTTGTACATTTTCTGATACTTCATTGTGCTCTGGCACAATGCTTCTGGCTGCTGATGTGATGTATTTTTTCTGGCTTTCAGCAATTCTGCACATCTATTTTGCCCAGGCCCATAAGTTATGGAAGGAAAAATGTTTAACCATTTTAAGCAGTGTGTGACACTTTGTTAATTAGATCAGTAAAATATGTACACTGAATATTGTTTTACCATCTTTATAATATAAAAATCTGATTTATCTTTCAAAATGTGCTTTAGTAAGTTATTCTTTATGGTTTTGGTATTTATACTTGGAAATAACATGATTGACTTGAAGCAATTTGCATGCTTTTGGATAAATGAGGTCAATACTTTTGATATCTTATGCTTCTTATTGTGCTTGAAATAGTTTGAAATTCATGTGGAGGATCTTTAAATCAACTAGTGTTACTTTTGGTTTTCAAATATTGAGGACAATTTTCAAGTAAGAATTGTTAACTTTGATGATTATGACTAATTTTGCCACTGGTGCACAGATATGAAACTGCTTAATGCTGTTGCTGGTGGCTCTCCTGATGTTGTTCAGTTTCTCACAGTTATGGCTATATGTAATACTGTTGTTCCTATAAAGAGGTGATTCTATCTTCTATCTTGGTTGCGTTTGAGCTGCAATTTAGAGATAGATCCATATAACAGTATCATAACTTGTTCTCGGTTTTGAAATTCTAATATATCATCCCAACCTTGTTTAATCTCTGTAGCAAAACCGGAGCCATCTCATACAAGGCACAATCTCAGGATGAAGATGCTCTTGTTAATGCTGCTGCTCAATTGCATATGGTTTATGCCAATAAAAATGCAAATATTCTTGGTAAAAAACCTCCTTTTCTTTTTGGTGTACAGAAGTTGATTGCTGGTATGATTATTTATGGTTTTCCCTATTAAATACTATAGAGATCAGGTTCAACGGTTCTGTGATTAAGTATGAAGTGTTGGAGATTTTGGAGTTCACTTCTGATCGGAAAAGAATGTCGGTGGTTGTTAAAGATTGCCAGACTGGAAAAATTGTACTTTTGTCAAAGGGTGCAGATGAAGCAATTCTTCCTTATGCTTTTGTTGGTAATGTTTTTATTCTATCTTTTGCTCATCTTAGGACTTTCAGAGAACGTTTTAAATGCATCAACTAGGTTATTCTGTCTAATTCTATTTATTTGATGGTCATTGGCAGTGTTGCTGCATGATTTTCTTTTAATTATTTGATGATTGTTGCCTCGATCTGCAAGGACATCCTTTTCCTCTTTGATGAATATCTTTGGTTCACTAGTATAAATAATCATCGCTATCCTGCATGGCACAATGATCATGTCATCAGTTTGAGGATGGGGTGTTGGAGGCTTAGATCTTGTAATAAGTCCATGTCGCCCGATATATTTGTTTCAACTTCAAGTCTCATCCTTTTCATTTCATTGCCATGAACATATATTTTATAAAAGAAATTGGAATTTATTATCTTTAATCTATGTTCAGAGTTTGCCATCCTCATATTAGTATTTCTTGTAGTTCTTTAACATCCTTGTTGGGACTTCATTGTAATCATAGAAAAGGGCTTACTAAATTTGTAGGAACTAGAATTCAAAAAGTTGCATGTGGTGGCTTCTTTTTCATTACAGGCTGTTTTCATTATAGGTTATGCATATAACTTCAGGACCATGCATCAATAATCATAAACGTGATTTATTCCCTCATCTTACTGGCTTACTAATATATTTTATTTGTTTTAATGGCGGGAAGATTTTTGTGGCTTGTAATGTACCTTTGTGACTTACTAATAGAATATCTTGATTATGGCATGTTAGAAAATATAATCATTCATTAAAAGGAAACAAATACTTGATACTGCATCAGTTGGCTTTCTATATGGTAAAATCATTTCTTTTTCAGGGCAACAAACAAGAACATTTATTGAAGCTGTAGAACAATATGCTCAATTGGGGCTTCGTACTTTATGCTTAGCTTGCCGTGAATTGAGAGAGGACGAGTATCAAGAGTGGTCTTTGATGTTCAAAGAGGCTAGTAGCACATTAGTTGATAGGGAGGTGAAGTACAATCCAATGATCTTTTTTTGTTCTATTTGTTTCTTTATTTTTATTTTTTTCTGCACGCTTTTGGTCAAGTTTGGTGATAAGTGACTTAGTTCCTCTAGTGTCCGCATTCTGCAGTGGAGGATTGCTGAGGCTTGCCAAAGATTAGAACATGATTTTGAGGTTCTTGGTGTTACCGCAATAGAGGATCGTCTACAGGTGAAATTGAGCTATTAAATCCAACTTTCATGTGTAAAACTTTTTTCATCTATTTTTAAGTCAAATATACGTCATTTCCATGGAATACTTTGGATGTTAACATGTTGCCCTTTTAATCTTTTTAATTATTTTAGGATGGTGTACCTGAAACAATTGAGACACTCAGGAAAGCTGGAATTAATTTTTGGATGCTGACCGGAGACAAGCAGAATACTGCCATACAGATTGCTCTTTCTTGCAATTTTATTTCCCCAGGTGGATTAAATCATTTACATAAATCTCAACTCTTTGTGTTAATCACATGTCCTGCTGTTTATATTATTGTTTCAAATATCTTGGTCAATGAGGACTTTTCTTGGTTCCTAAATTTTTGGAACTAAGCTACTTGTATGATTTGTTGCTTGGATTGAACAACTACATTTCTTTCAAGTTTTCATCCTTGCATCTCTCCACATACCAAAAAATGCTTCATGCATTCTTATTTTTTCTAATAAAGATAAAAAAAAGTGTTAGATTCAAATATAAATAAACATAAAAAATTAGAGTTTAGCTTTATCTTCAAAATTTTAGTACCTGAAATCGTATACTGTATGCCTTTCCTTTTATGTTATTAAAGATTCTTAAATGTCTTGTCATATTTGATTATCATTTTTGGTGTTTGATGCCAGATTAATGATTAAGCTGAATGTAATTGGCGGGGGCAATAATTGAGGTTTTGGTTTGTTAGAAGGGTCATTATGCATTTTTAGGTGATTGTCTGGTGGAGTTGGTCTTTTGCTATCAGTCTTGATTCTATTGGTGCCACAAGAAATTCAGTTGCTTTAATAAATGAATAGAATGTCACAGTTTGAATTCTCATCAGTTGTTCGTTTCACGTTTATGATGTTTCCTCCTTCCTTCCAAATTATCAGAGCCAAAAGGTCAGCTTCTTCTAATTGACGGAAAAACTGAAGATGAAGTTTGTAGAAGTTTAGAGAGAGTTTTGCTTACAATGAGGATAACATCTTCGGAACCTAAGGTAAACCTTAATGCTCCATCTTTGCAAATTTATGTGAGGGGTTCTCGTGTTATTTTTCTTTCTGGCCACTATTCTTGTGTGTTTGCGATCTCCGAATTGCAGTTAATTGTAGAATTTTTTTATTTTTTATTTAAGTAAATCATCGACTTGATTAAGGGCAAATTTTCTGGCTCTAAACTGAATTGTGATTCTGAAAAAAAGATTTTAGAGAGCACCTCACAAGCACAGACAAATGTTGTTAGGTTTCTAATAGCATGTAACTAAGAACAAAAAAATACCATTCGTTAGAAAACCTAAGGTCCTTGTTAACTTAATCAGATTATCAAAGTAAGAAGCTCAGCGCTTCAGCTATGCACTCTAAATTGTTGAAATGGGTGGATAAGCAATTGTCACTAGAAGTGGACAATGTGTGTGAGGCCCACAAGGCTTATTCACTCACATACGTGTAATCCGAAAATAAATATATACTTTCTATGAAAAAAGAAAAGAAACAGTAAATGGTTGGCTTATGTCTAGTGATTCTAAGCTGATGATAATGATTTTTATTTCATCTCCTCACATTCTTGGTTGAGTATTTAATTGAAATTCATGCTACGTTAAAATAATTGTAAGAAATGGTACCCTAAACAATCTTGTAAAGAACCTTTCTCCTTTTCTTTTGCTTCTTTAGGGTTTAGTTTATTTTACTACTCATAGGAAGAATTGCTTGGTAAGTTTTTATCTGTCTAATGTTTAACTCACAAGGTTTTATTCACTATTGCATTTATTTCCCTATTTTTTACTTCTTCAATTCCGTGCAGGATGTGGCATTTGTTGTTGATGGATGGGCTCTTGAAATTGCACTTAAGCATTATAGGAAAGCCTTTACAGAATTAGCTATTTTGTCAAGGACAGCTATATGTTGTCGTGTTACACCGTCCCAAAAAGCACAGGTTTTGATTTTGTTATTAATTTTAAAGTATTAAATATATTTTGGATTGTTATATACTTATATTGAGCTTGTGTTACAACTACAGAACTTTCTTAGTATCTTCTCCCTCATAATCATATTCATCATGCTCACTTATTATTGTTATTATTTATTTTCTATAATTTTTTCCTTAAAGCTCATGGTAACCTCCACTGCTGTGCTAAGAATATTCTGAAGCAAAAAGATAATCTTAAACTTTCTAAAATAATCGGTGGTCCATAATACAAAAGTCTTGCCACTTTTGTAAAGGAAATTTTCCTAGTAGAAATATATAAAATAGAATTCCTAAAATTCTCTAACCAAAATACATAATGTAATTAAGATTTGAAGAGGATGTATAGCTCTCACCCATAATAGTCATGAATATGATCGTTATCTACAGATTTCTCTCATCAAACAACACTCTTGGCTTAAAACTGATATTCAAGCTAATTAATGAAGAAAAAAGGGGATAAATCCAGACTGCTGGCATTTGCTGCATGTTCTACTGATAAGAACATCCAAGAGCATTAGTGGGGGCAGAATAAATGTCATGCATGTTAATCTTTACAATCGATATACCTTTTTTTCCAATCTTTTATGTATGAGCTGCACCTTTCTTCCCAAAATGGAGAGGAGAATAGGAAAGAACCGTTGGATCTCTCTGTATGCAGACTATAGAGTATTGGTACTACTATGAAGCAGCAAGGGGAAACTATACCTTTAGATTTTCCTGCTTCTAAGAAGAAATGTTGAGTGAACACTGGCATAACTTGGCCCAATGCATACTGGGAGTTCTATGTACCAACATAAATGTAAATCTTATAATAAATAAATAAATAAATAAAAAGGAAAACGTAATTTGAGAGTTTAAGACATTGTTTTGGTAGTGTTTTTGGAAGTGCTATCACCTCTCATTATGAAGTGTGAATTATTATTGCCCTAATATATTTTAGCTAGACCAGCTTCTAATGTCAATGCTGTGACCTTAGGATTTTTAGAAGTACATATATTGCGTGCTCTAGTTTTCTAATTCTCTTATTGTCTTTATCTCATTGAATTTTTTACATTATTAGGCTGTATTTTGCTTTGTTCTTAAGGAGTTAATCTTATCCCTTCTAATTTAAATTTCTGAATATTTTATTTGTAGTTCATTACCACTATTTATAAAAGATTATATTCATTAGTTATAGCCTTCTTTTATTTGGAAATGATGACTTTTACACCTAAACGGAACTATACTTTTGGCAGCTTGTTGAACTCTTGAAATCATGTGATTATAGAACATTGGCTATTGGGGATGGTGGAAATGATGTGAGAATGATACAACAAGCTGATATTGGTGTTGGCATTAGTGGAAGAGAAGGGCTGCAGGCTGCAAGAGCAGCTGATTATAGTATTGGAAGTGAGTATCTTTAAATATTTTGAAAGCCTTCAGGACTGGTTGCCTATTATTTATTTTCTTTTTTTCGGTTATTGAACTTACGGCGAAAATTGTTGTAATTTTGAAAGTTCTCAACCTATATGCTATTCAGGCAATAAGTTGTCATTATGATAATGAACCTAAAGGAAGATTTGTTGTTATGACCCCTCAGGAAAATATAACATTTATGAGCATAAGATGGATTTTTAGAACTATTTCTTGATGATAATATACTATTTGATGGTTTTGAAGTGTTCTAGTTTGGATAAATGTGCTTATGACGGGCATTGACAGGAGAGTTTAGAATTGTGCCAAGAATGCTACCTAGTTTGGATAATCATGGGCATTTGAGATGTTCTTTTTTTTTTTTCATCTTCATTGTGGAGTGGTTACTTTTTATCTGTTTTCTTTTCCTAAATACCTCTCTTGGTTGCAGAGTTCAGGTTTCTCAAAAGATTAATACTTGTTCATGGCCGTTATTCCTACAATCGTACAGCATTTCTTTCCCAGTATTCCTTCTACAAGTCACTAGTTATATGTTTCATTCAAATTTTGTGAGTTCCTAAATATGATGTTCCTCTTTTTGTTGATTTTATTGAACTTGATTCTCACTTAAACTTGCTTATCATTAATTTTCTGCTGACACCAGAATACATCAGTTTCTCTTTTATTTCAGGTGTCTCTGGAACTAGTCTTTTCAATTCTGTTAGCTTGATGGCCTATAATGTTTTCTACACTAGTGTTCCTGTTCTAGTCAGTGTCCTTGACAAAGATCTTAGTGAAGGAACAGTTATGCAGCATCCACAAATTTTATTTTACTGCCAAGCGGGAAGGTTTACTGTTTCTCCGCCTTTTTTGGCCTTTTTTCCCCCTCCTATATAACAGGGTTAGGAAATGGGACTAGAGAATTGGTTGTATCCTTTTAGCATACAACCGTGTAGACTGCTGGTTATGGTCATCTAACTGATACATACTTGTTTCTCTAACAGGCTTCTGAATCCGAGTACATTTGCTGGATGGTTTGGTCGATCTTTGTTCCATGTGAGTGCTATTCTTTATCAAAGCATCTTGACTGATACTGGTTGTAAAGTAATTAAAACAAATCTGAAAACATTTAGTGATCCATGACTGCAGTTAAATCTTAAATCGGTGGTTGAAACTCATAATCAAAACATCTTTACTTGATATTGCTTGTTGATTTATAACATTTGCTTTATTGTCTCATCAATTAATTTTGTGGGGATTTGCAGGCAATTGTTGTGTTTGTGATCTCCATACATGCTTATGCTTACGAGAAAAGTGAAATGGAAGAACTTTCTTTGGTGGCACTCTCAGGATGTATATGGCTGCAGGCTTTTGTTGTGGCTTTGGAGACAAAGTATGCTTCCATTTAAATGTAGACTGCAGTTAATATGTTGCATTTCTGTTTTCTTTTCCTTTGTTCCCCTTCACACAAGGTCTTTTACTCCAGCTTATAGAGGGTTAGAAAAATGGCATATCATATAGTTTGTCCTCGCTTGAGAAGCAATGTAAAATAGTGTTGCTCCATAAGTGCTGTTAAGGGGGAGTTATACTTTGTAGTTCATCAAAATGCCATGGCTTGCACCCCCCACAGGCCTGGAATGTGCATCTTGACCCATGATAAATAGCTCGTAACCAGAATTTTTAAAATGGCTTCATGATACCGCTTTTAATATATTTAAATATCCTGACTTGCTGAACTTTAATTGGTGCTTGCAGTTCCTTCACGATATTGCAACATCTTGCCATATGGGGGAATTTAGTTGCTTTCTATGTAATTAATTGGATTTTCAGCGCAATTCCTGCATCAGGGATGTACACTATTATGTTCCGGTTATGTAGGCAACCTTCTTATTGGATAACTATGTCCGTAAGTTTCACTCTCTCTGCCTTTTAGTTGCTTTCCTTTTGATGTTAGAGGGAGGAATCCATCTCCATTGTTCTCCCGTTAAATTAGTTGATTACTGAAATTTAATTTCTCCACTTGTCAGCTTATTAGTGCTATGGCTTCAGTTTGAATACTGGTCTGTTGTTTTGTCTTTGTTTCTCTTGAACAGCTCATAGTTGCAGCAGGGATGGGTCCGGTTCTAGCTTTGAAGTACTTCCGGTATACATACAGACCAAGTAAAATCAATACACTTCAGCAGGCTGAACGAATGGGTGGGCCGATTCTGACTTTAGGCAATATCGAGCCGCACCCAAGACCGATGGAGAAAGAAGTAGTTTCTCCCTTGCAAATTAGTCAACCAAAGAACAGAAACCCAGTTTATGAACCTCTTCTATCGGATTCACCAAACTCTTCAAGAAGGTCGCTGGGATCAGGAGCTCCTTTTGATTTCTTTCAGTCGCAATCAAGATTGTCTTCAAGCTATTCAAGGAACTGCAAGGACAATTGAGGTATACAAACAATGTATAGCTAAATACATGATTTACATTCTGAGATACGGCAGCATTCATTTCAACAAATTGACGTTCTCATTTCATGTAAACTTAGTAAGTAAATTATTAATTTTGTGACGCTTGGTACTGAGATTAGGAAGAGCTCTTTAATCCGAATGTTGTACATTCCTTCTGTTTTAAAATTTTCATGAAATATAATAAATAATGGAACCTAAAGTTTCATACGAATTTCAAGATGGATTGCCTGAATGAAGCAACAGATTTTTGTTTTTGTTTTAAAGTATGTCCGCTGTATATAAAGAATTTTTTAAAATTGTGTTAAAAAGTTTCGTCGGTTTAAAATGGAATCAGATTAACAATCATAACTGTGATTTCTTATTTTTAAAAGTTTCAACAAGAGTAAAAATATGCAAATTAAAAATGAAGGTAATGCTTCTGCGGGAGGAGTGGTTCGAGATCAAGATGGTAATTGGATTTTGGGGTACACCTATTATTTGGGTAGATGTTTACCTTTGGAGGCTGAACTTTGGGGTATCCTTGATGGAATTCTTATTTCATTAAGCAAGGGTTATAAGAAAGTCAAGTTTCAGACAGATAATCTTGAAGTAGTAAAGATTTTGTCCATGGAAGAAATTGAGGATTTCGGCACTACTTTGATTCGAAGAATTAAACGTCTTTTAAGTTATGAAGGCCAAAAGGAAATTAATTATATTCTTAGGGAATGTAAACTTAATTGCTGATCAATTGGCAAAGATCAGTTCCTCTTGGCAGACACCCCTCCAGATTTTTGAAGTACCTCCTGATTTTATAGCTACAGTTATCCAAAAAGACCAAGCTTTTAGAGCTTCTTAGGATTTATTAAGTTGTAATCTTGCTTTTTTCGCCAAAAAAAAATGAAAGTTTGTGTCGCATTTATTGTGATTGTAGAGGTATAATCAATTATGATAAATAATTGTAATTCCAAACATAATAAAACTAAGTGACAGAATTGGAAGTGCAAAATAACAATCCTGATTGTAAACCCGTGCTAATGCTTGGTTATGTATAAACTTCGATCGTAAAGCTCTGCAGCTGATTGAGCATCTTCTTTTCTTTTATAAATAGTGTCCAAGACATTGGATAAAGGAAGAAATATTGAATTCCCATTAAACTACAGCATACAAATAGCAAAGCAGGTGTAATTTCCCTGAATAGGGAAAGTAAGAATTGGAAAGCAAAATAAGTTGCCATAACCATATCCCGTCACTGCCTGCTTTATCCAATATTTCAGTGTGCATCCCGTAGATTGTTAAATCTAATCTAGGAGCTGGCCCCAGTGCCCATCAAAACCTAACTCCTTGAGTGTCATGCTGTTGCCTCACCCACCACTGTAATTTATTGCAAGAGAAGCCTGCCATCTAGGCACCACATCGAGATAGCAGTTAACTTGGTTTCAGCAACGGAAGCTTTGTGTCTTCTTGCATTGCATATCCACCTTTCACTTTGACCGTCTCCCTCCATTTCAATCCACTATCATCATCACCTAGGAAACAATACCATTCGTACTATAGCATGGCAAGATTACATTGATCCATAATCCTTCATTTTATACCGATCATATTGTTTCTTTTTTACTCTGTAATATTAGGATTGAACCTTGGTAGCAACAAATAATTATTTGATTTTCGATGAAGTAGATCCTTGAGTTGAGTGTATGTACTATACATACCCTTTTCAAGAGATATAATATATATATACCAAAATTCCACTGAAAGTAATTTGTTATAAAAAGAAAAAATTTCATAGATTATTACCAATCAAACACACCAATAAAAAAAAAGATGATATATATGTTATACATCTTTCCACTTTTTCTAATTTACCATCTAATGCCAAAGTGTTTGAGTTATAGCAACCTCGAAAACCTCAACTCAAATGTCCTAAATTTTACATCACCTAGAACACAACTCAAACAATGGTTTCATCAAACGACCAGACCCCTCCAGAATCCGTGTATTTACATACAAACTCAAATGTAAATTACCAGAGTCAACTGCCAACAACCTGTGTGTCTTGTAGAACCCGCACTTTCAACATTGCTGCAATTTCGCTAGCAACTTTGCCTCTGCCTATATGCCAGAATCTGAAACCAAAATGCTATTCAGATTTAATTCTATAGACAAAAAGGTTTATAATACGATTGTGAACCCTTAAATCCAAGAATACTACAAATTGATATAACCTCAAATAGAGACATCAAATGCACTCACCAAATGATTTATTCCAGAACTGCACTTCACCTTAAGCCCTGCCAAAGTTTCTTGACCTTCCAAGATTTGCAGTGCGTCCACCGAGGGGTTGGTGCATTTTTCATCAGTATGGTATTGTCCTTTTACCATTAATATTTCTACTTCTTCAGCACGTAATGGTGTCTGGAGAGCGATGTACTGTGCAACAAGCAATCACTACAATTTTAGACAATCATCCTGAATGGTTTGTCTTAAAGGCAAAAACATGGAAAAGAAAAATGAGATCCAATTTCATAGAGTGAGAAATGAGGGGGGAGGGATGCTGGAACAGTAGTACCACATGAAGGATTCATCCTGCATAGGATTTAAGTTAGAAAATCAATGAGTTCACACATCAGACCTTTAGGTCACCCCCAAAACTTAATCATATGGGCACACCAACCAAACACTGTATTAAAGTGACTCGCAGCTGGAATAGGGTCAACTGAAATCACAGATTTAATGCATTATGCCCATTCAACCAAATGTCGAGGTTCATCAAAATTATCATTTTCCTAGAATCTAACTTCAGATTTTGGAAGAGAGAAATTCTATGTTTAAGCTGGTGGGAAAGAACTCTCACTTCACATAGCTGCTTAACTGACAGACTGGGCCGACAACAAAGGTAAGGTTGCTGCAAACTTGATGTACTGTGTTCATCCACTGAAATAAGCTTGAGATGAACATCCAACTGCATCCAAAGAATTAAGCTTTAGTTATTATACAAAAGGAGGACCTGTATACAAATGGGGAATAAAAGGGAAAAGACAAGAAAAAGGGGGCTGGGTGGGCAGAGAGCAAGGAGAGAAGAATCCTATGGTATTACTCGAGTAGAACCCATAAAAAAGATAAGAACCGCTAGAGAGTTATGCTAACAATGGGAGCTTAATATCAGTGATAAACCGAAACCATATATATTATGGAGTCTAATAATATGATCCCAACATACCTCATCTTTGTTTTCCTCCAAGCTCCTAAGATACTCTACCAATCTGTTCAAGCGAGCACGTGAACTCTTGCTGCTGCCACTGCTTGAATTTCCATGTCGAGTGTGACTGCGAGCACCACCTCTCCCCCAAGCAAGCATGTCTGGATTCCAGACAAGCCCAGGAGAAATCCCTCTGCTGTCTCTAGACACTTCAGTATCATTTTCAACATATCCACCATCTGAGTTTACCACTGATGAAGAAGGCAGGGACAACCGAATTCCAGGCCGTCTTTTGCGCCTTCTCTGCCTCACTTCTGCACAGCGCTCATCTGTGGAAGAAGAATCTTTGCCACCATTATCATCATTTTCATCCTCATTGTCTTCAGATCCTTGATGCTCAACTCCTCGAGAGTTCCGTCGCCTACGAGGATGAGCACTACGATGATGGCGTTGTGATCTAGTGAGAAAGGTGCTGCTCTCTTTGCCAAGACTACGTCGTTTGACTAGTGCTTCTGATTGTCTCTGAAAAATTTGGGCAATCGATGCTTGAATCTGTACAAGATATTGAAACAACCATTGCAAAGACAAAGAATGTGTCAAAATCTTGAACTTGCAACATGGTCCAATGGTATTCTTCGAACACATAATTGGATAGTCAAAAAAGGTACTGATAAAACATGTACTGTATAGCCAGGTCAATGTCTAGGACAAGTTTTGTCATCTCATATCTATGAAATGAGAAATACAGTTCTCCATTCGGTTATTTGTCCCACCACAAAGCATTAAAGATAGGGATAATGTCATAAATGGTCCTGTAGCATATATTTTTTTTCGTTGTGGTACTTATACTTTAAAATTGTTCGGAATGGTACTTGTACTACTACTACTATCATAGCTGTGTCAATGAGGTGATAACATGGCAAAGGACCCATGTTTTTTACCACGTCACCATGCCATATCATATTAAAAATACACAGAGGGTATTCATTCAAAAATTATAAAAAAAATTCGGATAACTTTTAAAAGATGATATTTGAAAAGCTTTTAAAAGAACAAAAAAAAAACAAGGACAAGGACATAGAGACGGAGCCATTTTCTGTTTCTTTTTCTTCTTTCCTCTTTTTTTAATTTCTTATTTTCCCTTTTTAAAATATTTCCAGATTTTAATACATAATTAATGTTTTTTAAATTTTAAATTTCCAATTTTTAATTAATAAAATAAATAAAACAATTTTTTTGAATTAAAAATTTTTAAAATTACAGATTTTAATTTTTTAAAGTTAAATTTGCTATTTATATATCTTATAAAATTCCAGATTCTAATATTTAAAAAACTTAGATTTTCTTTTTTTATCTAATCTCCAATTTTTAGTCTATACAGAAAACAAAACTAAATTTAAAAATAAAAATATGGCATACAAATGCCACAAGTCGAATTCTTACATCAGACTCATTGAAAGGTGTTACGATCATGCATGAAATTGACTCACGAAATAGTACATATACTAGATTGGACATTGGACATTTTCAAAATTCAGGGACTTACAAGAGCCATTCACGGCAGTAGGCCAAAGCCAAAATGCAAAAATGACACTTGAATAAGCACCTAATACAATTGAATGAATGCAGCTGATACAAGTAACTACCAAGAATATCAGGTTGCATGTTTTAAGGTAGACGAATGAAGACAAATCACCACAAACATCTGCAAATCTAGAAAATAGGATGTTGACCTTAACAATAAGCAAAGAGCAGCGGGAAATAAATGCATGTAGTAAAAAACCTACATATGTAAATATAAATATATATCTGACCTGCTTATTGCGAGTCCTTTCCTCTTCATGGAACGCCAATTCCTGAGAGACCAAATGCACAAGACCAGAATTGATGGGCAAGATCATGGTGTAAGAAATTTTATAATAGCACCCTGAAAGTAAAAAAGAAGAGAAAGGACAAAACTTATACCTCCTCTTCATACTTGTCGATATCTGGATATAAAGCTGCAATTAAGGCATCATAGTTTGGGTCGTCTCTAAGAGAACGTCGACTAGCACAATGCGTACGGCAAGCAGGACACTCATTGTTCCTACAATCAGAATCAAATAAGAATTTCTAGATCTTCACAGAATTACCCAAACAAAGGCAAGATAGTAGCAATCCATTTATGACATACCCCAGTCGCATTGATTTGTCAATGCATTCTCTGCAGAAACGGTGTAGGCATTCCATTACAGTTCTTGTTTTCTTTATGATTCCTGTCCACACAGAAAACAATAAATTACAAATCTTCTACCACATCAATGTCCAACCACTGATAATAGGCAAATTTTGCGAGTTAACCTGATCAAATCCTATTGCTAGATGACAAAATGCACCATAAAAAGAACTCAAGCAATAACCCAATACTGCTGACCATAGACCAGGAAGGCAGAAATATTAAAGGTAAGACTAACAAGCATACCATTACCCTGATGCAATCAGATATAGCAAATGTTATTTTGTTATCCAGGTTGTGTCTCCATAAACTAAGAAGCAATGAAACATGTGAATACAAATACTATAATATTACTCTTTTGTGATTTTTCCTTCAGAGAAAACATGCTTATATATTTATATAAATTTAACTAAATTCTGTTTTATGGACATGTTACATCTAAAATACGACTACCCAACCTTCTCAGCTAGAATTTACATATTGCATAGAGTCCTCTGATTAAGTGTTTTACTAACACCTGACATGATCCAACTTATCTGTATTTTGTAAATGATACCTTCCTCCCAATTCACCAAAAACAGTTAAAAGGTTTAGATTTACATAACATCAAAACCCCTTTCTCCAAATCCATTGAAAATGACCTGAAAATTCAGATACAACAAAATCAACAATCTTAAATCATCTTTTTTCCTATCTTCTCAACTTTAGATCTTTCAAGGAGCATCCAGATATACAACTATCTCCTTGGTTTTCCATATTATTTATGGGTCCCTATGGCCTCATGGGTGAAAAAACATTCTATTAAATTTATGAATCTACACTGAACTTCTAACACCATTAAGCACAATGGTGAAAAAAAACTTCCCAACTCCAGCAAATGTCAGGAAAAAACAACATGAACATTATGCCCAATATAGGATCCAGCAAAGATAATTTTAAGATATGGGACAGGTAGGATCTACCATTTTGGAAATCAAACTAAAAGAATTATGCTTAGAAAGTCAACTATGTAAAATTAGACTTTATATTCCATTATAGGACACACTCATATTAATTGCTGCTTTGTTCTGACAATCCATTTCTGTTAGACAAACCTCATCTTAACTTCCGCACAAGCTAGAGAGAGGGAAAGAGCATTTGATTTGCACAAAACCAACTAAAGAAGATATCACCTTCAGACAATATGCTAAAACTGCAATTGGAAAATTTTCTACATGTATCTTAAAACATTTAAGGAAGGAACCTCAATATTCTACGTAAATGTCGGGTAAAAATAAGACACTATCAATAAATAGTACAATATGTGCAATAAACAGTAAACACACAACACTTGATTTTCCTCTTGTTACAGTTTATATGATTTTCCAAAGACAAAAGTTAAACAACAATATATAGTCATAAAAAAGATTTATGCAAAGGGGACTCAAACTTGATATCTATCTGTCTATCTATTTATCTATCTATATAGATAGATAAAGAGATAAAAGGTGATGGATTCAAGAGCATGTAACCAATAGGATATATTTATAGAAAAATAATACAACCACTGGTTCATATATCTCAACTCCTAATCACAGACATTCATTAGAAACTGTAGGAGAGAGTATAAAATGATAGCAAATTGAAGCATTACCTAAACAAATTGGACATTGAACATCTTTACGAATTTCCGGAAGCTCTACTAAGACAAATCTGGAATTCGAACATAAAAATGTTAATAGAACTTTCTATCACGTTATTTATAGATTAAAGTTACATTATACACCATATGCACAAATATCCCAGTAAGCATGTCAGTGAAGAGATACTTTGATTGCTGTCATCAATGTAAATATATGACTTTGCATGGGAACAGGATGGGTTCAAAGAGATGACTATACCTACTTTAAAAGGTAATCTAAAAATTTTCAAGCAATCATACAAGTAGATATTCCATGACAGGCCAGGAAATCACGACACAGTGTCAACTAACACTTTACTATCATATACTAACAACAATCATGGGAAGGAAAAGAAATTATTTTTTAGTAAATCTAGACAAAATCGGAAGAAGAAATAGAATCAAGCCCAAACCAACTCAGTATGAGAATCCTCACGTTACTATATTAAAAGAATAACCCAAAAGTTCTAGTTTATTAATGAGACAACACTGTTTTCCACTATAACAGACTCCACGATAGTTAGCTCCCAACAATTGATTCCTCCCAATGACTAGAATAGACAATGAAAAGCTGCATTTCAAACCTCACTAGCTTGTCTGCTCTTACTTTCATTCTTGCTCACAAGGCCAGCAACACCAAATTGACATGATTGATTGTATCATCTTACTATTTGAAGAAAGAGAAGTTAAAAAGTCTAGGCAGAGGTACCTCCCTGGTCTCAATGCATGACTCTTTGACCGACTGCTCAGCAAAGTTAGCCTAGTGATGCTGAATCATCAAGGTTTATTAGATTCGCTCAAGCTGAACACAGATGCATAATAAGATTCGAAAAACGCAAGGTGGGGAAGAAAAAAGAAGTCTGAATCAAAATGAAATGCATTTATATAAGACAAATAATGCACATTTTGAACAGTGGAAGAATATAGTAGGACGTGTTTTCAAGCTAGTACTTCACAAGTTGGTAACGGGTGTTTTACTTGACAAACAAGGATCCCGAACGGATAAAGAATACAACAAGAACAAATTTCAGAATTTTCCAGCTTTATGTGGTTACGAGCATATACAGGACATAGATCGTTGACATGCAAAATGCAAATCGATTAAACGATGAGGAAATATATCACAAAACACAATGTCATATAGCAAATAGCATAAAACCCAACAACTAATTTCAAATCCCTTTCTCTTTAACAGCTAAAGCATCCAAAAGAAATAAAGAATGCTGTTGTAAAGGAAAAAAAAGAAGAAAGAAAATCGCAGCAAACCCAACTTATAAAAGCAGAGCCAAAGCTAATTATGAAGCTAAAATGGATTTAAAAAAACTATAAACGAAAAGAAAAGATTGAAAGTGAAAGAGAGGGAAAAGAGTACTCGGGTTTCTCTTGAGAAGTAGAAGATTGGCTTCCATCAGAATCTGAGAACAAAAAAAAAAAGAGTCCAAAAATCGAAATCAACTTCAAACATGGGTCTACACCTATGCATCGAACTATATGTGTAGCATATAAGTGTGAAAAAAGAGAAAGGGACGTCACCATCTTCATCATCTCCATCTTCATCGTCATCTTCATCTTCGTCGTCGCCTTGGAGTTGAGCTTGGTGGTTTTGGTCATCGGGTTCTTGTTTCAGGTGTTGTTGGTCTTGGTCCGGCTCGGGCTGTTCTTGTTCCAGTTGGGTTGTTTCGTCTTCAGGTTTGTGTTGGCCATCTTCGTTTCGAGATTGCTTGGTGTGGCTTTGGTGATGAAGGCTGGACTCTTCATCGTCGAGATTCTCCGGCAATGACCGCTTCTGGGCTGGCATTGATGCCTTTGCTTTGCCGATTCTCTGCCTCCTTTGTTATTGGTACCACAGACACCCAGCCAAAGAGGGAGGACGACGACCCTGAGATTGCTCACTTCTTTTTTTTGTTTTTTTTTCCTTTTTTTCTGTATGGGTCGATAAAACGAAGAAACAAAAATAAATAGATGGGAAGAGATTTCTTTTCTTTTTTCTTTTTCTCTTTTCCTATATTTTTTCTCTAATAATGTTTATTTTTTAATTAATTATTAATTAATTAAGAAGAGATCTGTTAAATGAGCACATGTTGGTTCGGTGGGCGGCCTTCTGTGTCTCTTATCTATTTTTCTTTTTACTTCTCAAATGGGTATTTTAGTCTTTTTCTTATTTTAATTTGAATAACTATGCCAGTTATTCAAAATTAGGGTTAAATCGTCTTTAACCAACATGTAAGACACTTAAATCGGTGAGATTTTTTCGATTACCAACTGAATTTACCATTAATACTTTGTATTAATGCAATCACTTCCTAATTAATAATTTTACTTATAATCCTTTCTCAACTCATAAATCTTACATTATAATAATATTTATATCAATCAAATTAAGACTCAACCAACATCCTTTTCTAATTTTTATATCTTCATAAAAATAATAATTTTATCATCCCCTTATATTTATTTAGATTTATTCTGTATATAATTATTTGTATTTTTTATTACTTATTTATACTATATATGTCATATATAACGCTTTTAATTGAGTTTGATATCATTTAATTAAGCCGTATTAACTCAACTAAGTAATTACTTAAAATCTAAATTATAAATTAAGTATAATATTTATAAGAGAAGGATTCAGTTTCACTGAAAAATTAGTATTATATTATTTCATAATTTTTATATGATTGATATCTTAATAATTCAATCATTAAATTTATCAATAGATTTTTACTTACCATGCATATGAAATTTTGAATCATTCTAATATCTCTATCATATCAATTTAAAAAATTATTTATATTAATATATATTTAATAGTTAAAATTTTTTTAGTTAAAAATATATATTATGTCAAATTTAATAAGCATTATCTATATAAAATAAGTATGAATTATGGTAATTAAATTATTAAAATATTAATGTTATAAAAATTTATGAAATGATGTAAAAATACTTTTAATTATTTAAAAATTAACTTCTTTATTAACTCACTTTTACTTTTTATTCTTTTAACCTTTAAAATTATTAATTAGACTAAAAAAAGGTTAATACAACAATTTATTTCAATTAAAATATATAATAAAACATTTTATTTTTTTTTATTTTTACCGATGTACGGGGTTGTACAATATTTACAACCATATTTAATTTGATTGAAAAATATAATAATTTTAAAAAATAATAATAATAAATATTACTATGAAGCCATTTTTATCTTTTTTATATATTTTTATATAACTTTCAAAATGCAATTTAAACTCATAATAAATTTAGGTGTAACTCAACATGATGAGATATAAATCTAAACATCAAAATCTCTAAAACATGGGCAATGCCATTTCAACCAACACTTAATAACGTTTTTATATAAATTATGTTTATAAATTACTAAAAAGCTATTCCTTTTACTAAATATCTTTTACATATTTTTTTCTCACGAATAATGACTATCAAAAACTGCTGATTGAGTTGTTTCATAATTAATACTATTCGAAAATATTTTAGTTTTTTCACTTTTAAAAAAACAACAAAAATATACATATAGTTAGATTTAAACTCACACCAATTGCATTAGTAAAACTTTTAATTTTTCACTCAACTAAAGTTTTATTTTAATATTTTTATATATTTTAATTTTATTATGCCCACTTTATTACCTCCATGAGTTGTATATATATACCATTAATAAAACCCTTGACTAAGTTAGTGTCATCCTCAACCGGGTCACCAACTCAGTTAGGAAGTTACGAGAATGTCCTTTCGTAATTAAAATAAGTAATATTATTCGAGGGCATTTTAGCCTTTTCACTTTTAAAAAATCAATAAAAATATACATATGATGATATTTGAACCCACACCAATTACATTTTTAAAACATATAATTTACCACTAATCTAAAGTTTTACTTTAATATTTTTATACATTTAAATTTTATTATGCACACTCCATGAACTTTATCGGTTGTGTATTTGTATAAATATACACACTATTAATAAAACTCTTAACTGAGTTAGTGTCATCCTCAACTGAATCATCAACTCAGTTAAAGACTTATAAGAATGTCCTTCTGTAATTAAAATAAGTAATATTATTTGAGGATATTTTAGTTTTTTCACTTTAAAAAAAGTCAATTAAAACATGCATAATTGGTATTTAAACCTACGTCAATTGTATTAATAATTTTTTAATTTACCACTTAACTAAAGTTTTATTTTGATATTTTTATATATTTTAATTTTATTATGCATGCTTTATTATCTCTAATTGAGTTGATGTCACCCTCAACCGGGTCACCAAATCCGTTAGGAAGTTACGAAAATGCCCTTTCGTAATTAAAATAAGTAATGTTATTCAAGAGTATTTTAGTCTTTTCACTTTAAAAAAATCTAATAAAAATATGCATATAATGGGATTTGAACCCACGTCAATTACATTAGTAAAACTTTTAATTTACCTATTAATTAAAGTTTTATTATATATTTTTACACATTTTAACTGAGTTGGTGTCACGAGTTAAGCAAACACCAACTAGTTGTAACAAATCTAAAATTTAAATAACAACAAATATTATTGCAATGGTATTTATGTCTTTTAATATTTATATTAGATCTTTAGAAAATGCACAATAAAAAAATTTGCCCCCCAATATTTCCTCTTTTGTCGCTTTGGTTCTCTCTTTTTTATCACTTTAACCCTTAACCTCCAAAATTTAGTCAAATTATTTTTCTTTGGGCAAAAAAATTGACCAAACTATTAACATGTAGAGTAAATTATACAATTAGTCACTCAACTGTTAGTATGTTTTTGGTTTAGTCACCAAACTACAACAATTTTCAATTTCATCACTAATGTTATCATTTGTTTCTATTTTGGTCACCTTTTCTTAAATTGATAATAGAAAGGATGATGTGGTATTTTAAAATTGGTATAATAACATATTTAGTCCTCAATACACTACAGTCTATCAGTTTGGTCCTAATTCTAAATAATTCAACAAATTTCATGTAACGTCCTAAAAACTCCTTATCGTAAACAGAATGTGATAGATTCTTAGTGAGATAAGGTGTAAGTGTCATGGGATACCAAAGGAAGTTGAATCAAGAAGTAAGACATGACGTATTAATTTAAGATATGGACTAAATTATAAAAATATGAAAGTATTGTGGCATTAGTGTAAATATTCAAATTTTATGGGGTCAAACTATAAATATGGAAAATTTGAAGACCAAAATTGAAAATATCCCAACAAAGGAAAGGGCTAAAGGGTAAAATAAATTGATAAATGGGGACCATATTCAAAAAGTGGAAAATAAGAGTGACTAAATTGCAATTTTATCTAAAGTGAGTAATGACACAGAAGAGAATAATAAGAGATTTTGAAAAATGGTCATTTCTCAATCAAGATAATTATCATGAGTTATCATGATGGTAATTGATAAATATTAGATGTTGAAATATAATTGGTGGAATATTTTTTATTATTATCTTATTATTTTATTATAAGATATTTTAATTAATTAAATTAAAGGAGATATTTGTACGGGAGTATGAAGAAATTTCTTCATTCTCTCCATGCTGCAATGTTGCCACCATTATAAAAAGAAAGAAGTTCTCATATTCTTGCAATTTGGTCCTTTGTCATGTAATCTTATTATTTCTCCCAAAATTTCATAGGCGTCAAAGAGGAAAAATGAAGTAGAGACTCCAGAGAGTATGTTCATCAATTTAAAAGCAAGAAATTAGTAGATGGAAGTGAAGAAAATTAGAAGAAAAGAGAAGGATAATCTTGAGGTTGAGGAAGAAAAGGGAAGAGAAGCAAAGGAGACAAAATTCTTGATAAAAGAGGTAAGTTTTCATATTAAATTTATTTATATTTCAAATAATTAAGTTAGATATATCGTAATTGGAATGTATGAATCAAAATAGCAGAGATAGAAAGTATTTTTAGAATGAATGATATATAAAGACACTAAGTTTTTATGAGAAAAAGAGAGATGTCATTTGTATCATGAGAAATGTTAAGGTAAAGAAATGAATATGTTACTAACATATGAATTTATATGACTAAATTGAATAATAATCAAAAGTATAATGGTTATATACATTCAATTAAAAGTTAATGCAAAGAATCATGGAAAATTAAATATTTTTACTAAACAGTTTTTGGATAGCAATAGTAGCTCAAATTTAAAAATTAACCAAAAATTGTAGAAATTGAGTTAGAGGTTGAACCAAATATGAAATTAAACCCTATTAAATCTAGCTTTGTATAGAATAAACGGTTTAAGAAATGGAATTGTATATCATGACATAAATAAATTTAAGTGAGATAGTGTCAATTTGATTTCGGGTTCTCTGTTTTGACTTTGAAAAGTCATTAACAATTGTACAAAAATATTTAGGAAATAAAATTTATATATCTAAAAGCATGAGTCTGTTTTCAAGATAAAAAAACAACAACATTATATGAATCCTATACTGAAAGATAACTAAATTTTAGTAGAGAATGGTTAGAGCTGCCTAGTAGCAAAACATGGGAAGAAATGAAGAAAAAAAACTGTATTAATTGGTTTATGTGAAAATTCTAAAATTTTTTTTAAAAAATTCATTGAGCCTAGTTTTAAAAACAATAAGTAGATCTTAATTTCGAATTCTATAGGCCAATATATAAATAATTTAGTGATTGCTACTCAAGTAGACAACCTTGTTGAGAGTATATGTGTAATTGGTGAAGGAATAATTAATATTACATATAGGCATGCTACATTAAAAGCTAAATATTCTTATATACATACATGCACATATAGGATTTGGAATGGGGAGTAAGAGGGGGAGGAAATAATAGAAGAGTTGTAATGTTAAGAAGTTAATATAAGTGATGGAATTGCTAATATGTAAGAGAAGTTTAAATGAAATTGTTGGGACATTAAGTGAGTATTTGTCATATGATGAAATTGAAGCATTATATGAGTCTAAATTGATTGATACATGTATTGGATTATGTGGTATTGATCTTAACGCGAAAACAAATAAGTTTTGACTTATTTTGCAAAAGAGGACTCAAGGTTGCGACATTGGCCCTATTTTCCTCTACCTTGTTCTTTTTTATTTGAAAGAGCCCCGAATGAACCACGAATGCAATCAAACTTTAGAAAAAAAACATAGAAATAGTCTATAAAACATTATATAATTTTAAAAAGGTCTAAAAGATGAGAAGAACTTGAACAATAAATTTAAATCTTGAATAAAATATTTATCCTAAAATGTAGCATTTCTTACTAGAATTTTGGTACAAGTAAGAGGTGTTACCTTGAACCTTCCATATTTAGTAATTCTGTCAATTAGTTCTCAAACTCTTTCACCAATCAAAATTTATTCGTTTTAAGTGGGTGTTTTTAACAATTTACTTTTAATAGGTGATGAGCCTCCTAAGCCGCTGTTTACGAAAAAAGTTGAAGATGAAGGGGATGACGCTGACTTCACTGCTAGAGGATGCCTAAAGAAACAATTATGAATTGAATGAGGAAATGAGAATAGGGAAAGAAATGGAGAGTCCCTCTACAAGGAATGCTGTCACAACTGAATACCATGCAATTGAATAGTGAAAACCTTGAGGTTGGCGGGAATTTTATTAATGGTTGCTTTCTTGCATTTTTGTTGCCTTACAAGACCTTCATAAGAATGTTGTAAAATTGTTTTCTTTCATGTAGCTTGATTTTGAGTGTATTCTACACTTGTTTCATTGTTTGGATTTTGAAGGAAAACGAGAATTGATTTTACTACATTTTCAATGTTTTTATTTGGTTAAAAGAAGGGATCGCAAATGCTGAAGGTTGAACTTAGATATGTTGGATGCTAGCTTTCACGGGTGACTTCATGAGCTAAGCTAAGCCTCAGGTTCTTCACATTCTTGGTGTTGTCATTGCTTGTTTAACATTTAGAAATAGAGACACAATTTTCTTTCTTCCTTTGGGATTGTTGTAGAACAAAAAAACAACTTTATTTATTCATGTTCTATTTAGTTGAGCAATTTTTCTGTTGACCCAACTTTATTTTAATTTCTTTGTATAATCTAACTGTTTTAGGATCATCAAAAGCTTTCCTTTTTATTTTTATTTTGTTTCTTCCTAGCCATACAGTTTTTTTATGTGTGTATTTATTTGAGCTAATCTCATTTTACTTCAAGCAATACCCTATTCTTGTGCATTTATAGAGTAATACTTAAATATTTGAATTTTAATATCTATTTTTAGAATTAAACCAAATTACTTATTTATAGTTAAAATGTATTTTTAGTATTTATTAATTTAATTTGATTGGTTTGTGAGGAAGATGTGTTTGAGGATCAAATTGATAGAATTTATAAATACGGAAGGTTAAATTTATTGAACTGTTTAGAATTAGGACCAAATTGATAAAATGTACAAGTGATTCTATTATACCAATTAAAAAAGGTTATGCCATTATTTTGGTTAATTAACAATTTAACAAAGGGTGATCAAAACATAAACGACTAAAAATGTTAGCGACACGCTAACAATTGAGTGACTACTAATATAGTTTACCCTAAAATATGGTAGCCCATATTATAGTTCGTGTGTACTTGTGATTTTTTTTTAAAAAAGCATAATTGGGTGATTAATGGTATAGTTTTCCCTAAAATTTAAAGTACATGTAGATTATCACGTAAACTGTCATATTAATATCACAAAATTTTAATACTTCAATTAATTTTTTCATCTGAAAAAACAATTTCACAAAATTTTAAAAGTTAAAAGTCAAATTGATAATAAAATGAGATCAAAATAATAAAAATAAATCAATATTATGAACTAAATTTATCATTACACCTAAAAACACAATACTAATAATTTAACTTTACACCTTAAAGGTAAAAAAATATACTAGGATTTGGGAAGGATGTTATAGTTATAAAAATAAAATTATAAATATTATTTTTCATTTTCATTTTCTTTCACCTCACGTAATTCAGTATGTATGGAAACAATTAAATTATCAATTTTTAATATAATTAATCTAATCTCATCTTCTTCTTTTTTCTGAATGTCCTTATAATCCGTTAGAAAGGGAAAACACTATCATTACATTTTGGAACTCAGATATCAACTTTAATCTTAGGTAACATTTATATCGTACATATATATAAAGAGAGGGAAGGGGATTGCTCTTATCATTAGAAGTTCTAATATTAGTATATTTCATATTTGTTAGAGTTGGATTTAACTCAAAATATAATCTTCAAATTTTATTTCAATCTACATATATTTTAGTTAATTAATTTAAGTTTACCCATATATTTTTTTTATTTTTCTTAAAAAAAATATGCTATTTACATCTTAATATATATTTTTTTGTTCTTTTAGAAAATATTTGAAAAGACTATGTAGGTTAGTTTATCATTAATGTTGAAAAGTGTTCATAAAAAATGATGTGATAAAGTGCTTTTGATAAATTTGATAGTATTTATTTACTATTACTGTTCATAAGTGCTTTTGGAAAGATAAAATATCTATTTTAAACATAAGGTTGTAAAGTGAATATTTAATGAGGGGTAAAAAGATAATTTTATTGAAAGCACTTTTTCAAAAGCCAAAAGCTAAAAATTTTAGCTTTTTAACTTGACTTAAATTCTAGTTTGAAATTAAGATTTGGTTTGAAAAATTGCTTATTTACTAATTTTTTTCATTTGAAATCATGGTTTGGGTTGAAAAGTGCTTTTTAACCTCAATGATAAACACACACTTAATATTTAAATTAGATATAATTGCTTATAGTTACACATATGTGATATATTTGAATAACTATTGTAATTAGTGGGTCTCTTTGAATTGAGTGTAATTGGAACGCCTCAATTATCTTCTCCAATTATTAAGGGGCGTAAGAATTAGAGTAATTATACAAATAATTACATGTGATAACATTTAAATTCAATTATCTTATAACTTTTCAAACATCCATAAATAATTGAAGTTTAAGAAGTTATTTTTGTATAATAATAACATTTTAATTTTTTGACATATTTTATTTTTCTAAATATAATTCTACATTATTTTACTAATCTAACTTAAACCATTTTAAAATTTTATTAATGAGGAATGATTTTTCATACATTTTGGCCTATTAAATATTTAATTGACTTATATAGCATTTATATGATATCTTATTAATTATTTATACTTGGTAAATGATTAATTAATGACGGCAAAGATTATATATTTAGTGCTAGAGTGAGAATAGCTCAAAAATCATTTGTCTTGTTAACTTTATTAGTAATTGTATTGTCAAATACTCTTTTGGACTACCATATTATACACGATAAACCGATTTTAGGTTTTGTTATCTATTTAAAGAATTTTTATCTCAAGTATTATGAATAATTTTTATAAGAATTAATATTTTTTAGAATTTAAAATTATGTAGTTGTGTAGTTACAATTTATATTGCCAAACATAACATAGAGAATTCCAATGTAATTACACTCCGTTAGTCAAATATGTTTAATTACAAGAGGGTGTGATTACTATCTTAATAATTACATCTTCATCTAATTACTTTACTATGTTGAAACACACAAATAAACTTTCAAACATAAACAATTTAAAAATGTTTACACTATATTATTATATATTATATAAATTTAATTTTTATGTGATATAATATAATATAATTATTAAGTAGAAAATGAGTGTAAGCTCAAGAATTGAATATATATATATATATAACTTCACTGCTTTTGTGTGTATATATATCCCGCTAAATTATCCCTCCCCATATATGTAACTTCATTGCTTTTGTATTTGACTTCATATGCATACAATTAAAAACTTGATTAACCAATGATCAAAGTTACGAAAGAAAATTTTAAAAGCCACTAAGAATAAAACAAAAAATTATTAAATTTTATATAGTTATTGGACTGTTAAAATCGTTATTGTATGATTTTCTTTGTTCGCAGTCGCACTGTTTGCATTAATCAAAAGCTCTCATTTCCCTTCTCTTTTACAATTTAATTTTTTTGTTAAACAATTTTGAACATAATGAATTTACGAATTAAAATTCAAACAATTTTCTTTTATGATTTTTGACACTGACAGTCAAATCGGCTTGGACCTAAGGTATGCTCTTTTACTTGTTAATTGGTATTGATCCACCGTAGTGATTATTGTATCACCACTTGGAGCTCTCTAGCTAGACTTTTAAAAGAAAAATAATAATCAAGTGACTTAAATAAAAAACTTTCGAATAATTCAATAACTAATTTACAAATTTTTTAAATTAAATGATCAAAATATAAATTTACTAATAATTTATTCACATTAATATAATTTATCTAATAAAAAATAACACCTTAAATCTATGAAAATTATGAAAATCAAAACCACTCTTTATATTAAACTTCACTTGATTGAATTATCAAAATTGACACAGAATCCTTCACTTTTAACTTGTTATTACTCGCATATCACTCTATATAAGTTCTTATACCACTTTAATTGTTACCATAGATTTTAGAATAATTGGTTGAATTGATAAACAGTAGATCCGACAATATAATAAATACCATATAACCAAAAAAAAAAGAATTTAAATATTTTATTTTTAATTTTATATCATTAATTGCATATTTTATTTTTAAAGCTTATTTAATTCAATCACTTAATATTTGTAAATATATTTTATATGCATATATTAAATATTTCTTTAAAATAACGATAAATTAAAAATGTTAACTTGAAATAGATTGGTATCATTATTCACTACTACTAATAAAAAAAATGATACATCCATTAATATGATAATGACTATCTTGTACCGAAGCAAACCACACATCTAAAGGGAGCCTTAGTCAGATTCTAGAGGTGTTTATAGGCTGAGCTAGGCTTAAGCATGATATTAACACATTTTATACTTATTCAAGTTCGGCCTTGCTCAAAATATGATTCTAAAATTTTACCCAAGTCCGTCCATATATACAAATAGTTAACCTAAGCCCATTTTAGGCCCATTGATATTAATTTTAAAATTTTTAAATATATATTTATATTTAATAATTATTTATTTATAATTTTTATATAACTATATTAAATTTTGTTAATGTTTATATTATAATAGTATTATATATTATTATATATTTAATTTTATGCATTCTAAATTATATAATATAAAGTATTACAATTAAAAAACGTATGAGGCTGAGACAGACTCGAACCTTGAATGTTTAGCCCTAAGTCGACTCACATTTGAAACGAGCTTAATATTTTTTTATCCAAACTCATTTTTTCGAGCCTAATATTTCAAACACATTTTAAATGGATAACCTAATCAACTCCACGCTTAGTGGTGGCACAAAGACAATTCAAAGCTGAAAGAGAGGACAAATCTGTCATTATAGAGAAGAAAAACCCTAAACGTAAATGCGGACATATAAATTGGCTCATCTCTTACATTTCTCCTTGCAGTTTGGAAGGAGTAGTTGTAGTCAAACAGCTTCCTAGGCGACCTCTCTGGTTACTCTGTCTCCTCAATTTTCTTCTCTGTTGTTTAGTTGCTTAGAAATTCACTGAAAATCTCAATCCAAATTCACTCTTGAGCTTGATTTATTTTCTGATTTGTTTGTTGTTTTTGGTCAGTTTGGTTATTACTTCTTGTTGTCTTATTCTTTTCATCAGTAGCTGACATACAACTGAATGTTACTATGAATCGATAATAGTTTTAATTAATGGTGATTAGATTGTTAGTTTAATAGTTGTTGTAACACGTAGATCTGTTATCTTTTACCAATTTCTGTTTGCTATGTGGAAATATGTTGGATGATTTTGAATTATGCGGATTTCTTTTAAAATTTTGCTTAGAACTGCTTTATCTATTTCACCAAAGCTAAATTAGGATGTTCCATTTTTGATATAGTTCAGGCTTTTCCCTTCTTTTCAGTCCATTAGTTTCAAAATTTGCTTGCCTGCAATTCCTTTTAAGTCTTGAGTGCCTATATTGGCCACGTTTTTAATTTTTGTCAATGTTTTAAAACTCTTTTTCTCTAATTCTGTTAACTTACAGGTCACTATTTTAAGTTGTAAGCATGGCAGATGGATCAAAGCGTCCATCAGTGTTCCATAAAATGCATGGACAGTCCTATTTCATTTCCAGGCTTACGCCTAGCTTGCCTGCTCAGAATTATAACATGACTGGTGCCTATACCAATGGAGGAATTCATGTTGCTTTACAGCCATCACGTCATTCCACTGGGTTGGCATATATGCCCACTGTTTCTCCCATATTTGTACAAGCTCCATCAGAGAAAGGTTTTACTGGTTTTATGGTGGATTTCCTCATGGGAGGAGTGTCTGCAGCTGTTTCCAAGACAGCTGCTGCTCCAATTGAGCGGGTAAAACTTCTAATCCAAAATCAGGATGAAATGATCAAAGCTGGGCGGTTGTCTGAACCATACAAGGGAATTACTGACTGCTTTGCCAGGACTATTAAGGATGAAGGTGTCATTTCTCTTTGGAGAGGCAACACTGCAAATGTTCTCAGATACTTCCCCACACAGGTTGATTTTGTCTTGTTTTTCTTTCTTTTAGTATTTTCTTTTACTTCTCTGGAATCCCTTTTAAAGTGTTTTTTTAGTTTTGCTTTTACTGAGTTTTCTGTTATATCCCTCGGCTATCTGCTATCTCAGTGCACCTCTTGTTGGGAAAGCAGGAAACGAGCCCCAAAAATTGAGGCTTTTGAGGCACATGTAACTATATTGTTGTTGAGTTGTGCACCTAGTGCCTAAGCATTGGATCTTAGCACTAGACAGCAAAGTGTTCTAAATCATTTTTAAGCAAGGTGCACTTGGTCATGCCTTTTTTCTAAGGCAATATGCATAATTAAAGTTTCCTTTTATGTTTTTGTTTATCCTTAGCTATATTGTTGTTGAGTTGTGCACCTAGTGCCTAAGCATTGGATCTTAGCACTAGACAGCAAAGTGTTCTAGATCATTTTTAAGCAAGGTGCACTTGGTCATGCCTTTTTTCTAAGGCAATATGCATAATTAAAGTTTCCTTTTATGTTTTTGTTTATCCTTAGCTGTATTCTTACTAGTGAGAAAAGGGATGATATTGAACTTTCTGCTTTTGAATTTTTGAAGATTCAACAAGCATGGGGTTATAAGGAAAATATGCATATTGATCAACAAAGCAAGCAAAAATTTTGCAATGTTTTGTAAGATAATTTGGACCACTTTTTAGATACATAAAAATACACGCACATATAACTGTCGTGTCTTATATCACTCAGGTTATTGATCTTATGTCATGCGTTCAAGGAATTTAGGGGTTCTAATGCATGGATGCACTTTGTGCTCTTGACAACATTGCTATATGTGTGATTTAGTATTTACTATGTCAGTTTCGTCAAAGGACTTATCTTTTTGTTTTCTTTCCTCTTGTTTTATTTTTTCCTCTTAAAGCTTAACTTGTATATTTGTGCCAGGCTTTGAACTTTGCCTTCAAGGATTATTTCAAGAGGATGTTCAACTTCAAGAAGGACAGAGATGGCTACTGGAAATGGTTTGCAGGGAACTTGGCATCTGGTGGTGCTGCTGGTGCTTCATCACTTCTTTTCGTTTACTCTCTGGATTATGCTCGTACACGTTTGGCTAATGATAACAAGGCTGCTAAAAAGGGTGGTCAGAGGCAGTTTAATGGTTTAATTGATGTCTACAGGAAGACCATCCAATCTGATGGCATTGCTGGTCTTTACCGAGGATTCAATATCTCATGTGTTGGAATTATTGTTTACCGTGGACTTTACTTTGGAATGTATGATTCTTTGAAGCCTGTTGTTTTGGTTGGTGGATTGCAGGTAAGCATCTGTTTACTTGCCCTCACAACCATGTGGAGTTTTAATTGTTGAAACATAGAACCTGAATCTGTGCGTGTATTTGGCATTTACAGGATAGTTTCTTGGCAAGTTTCTTGCTGGGTTGGGGTATCACAATAGGTGCTGGACTGGCATCTTATCCAATTGATACGGTACGTAGAAGAATGATGATGACTTCTGGAGAAGCAGTGAAATACAAGAGCTCGATGGCAGCATTTTCTCAAATCATCAAGAATGAAGGTGCCAAATCGCTGTTCAAGGGTGCTGGTGCAAACATTCTTCGTGCAGTTGCAGGGGCTGGTGTGCTTGCTGGCTATGACAAGCTGCAAGTCCTTTTCCTTGGGAAGAAATATGGATCTGGTGGCGGCTAATGTGGAAGGTGATTCTGCTGCCTTAAAGAATGATCTAGCGTCCCAAGTTCGAATAATTTTGGAAGGACAAAGTGCTTATGATAGTCCCCGTACCCAGTAATTAGGAATTTAATATGAAAAAGTTGGTGACGAAAAATTTACTTGAGCTTTTGAGTGTTACATTACATGTGTTTAGTTACAAGACCATGTGGTTTTTCTTTTGGTTTTTGGTTGACAATAATTTCAACACTGCTTTCATCTGTAGTATATGAATCGGTTTTCTTTTGATTTGTTTTGCTTTCAACTGTTGGGTATCGGCTCTAGGGTTACTCCACAAACTTAACTCAGAAAAGCTCTGTTTTCATGGTTTTACTTTTACCTGCTGCAGGCGCAAGTTCTGACCTAATGAATTAAAGGTTAGAATATGCTCGGAAGTCCTTATTCTCTTATAAAATTTGAAGTTTAATTGTGCATAATAAAAATTAAAATATAAAAGTATTAAAATAAAGATTTAATTGTGTAGTAAATTAATAAATAGTATATATAAATATATATAATAGACCCTGATAATAAATTGTGCATAATAAAAATTAAAATAAAATTTTAATTGAGTTATACATTAAAAGTTTTACTTTTCAATTGGTTGAGTTCAAATTATGTTATATATATATTTTATTGGTTTTCTTTTAAATAAAAAGACTAAATTAATTTCAAATAATATAATTTATCTTAATTAAAAAAAGTATTTTTATAATTTTTCAAATCAAGTTAATGACCCGATTGAGGTGATACCAACTCAGTAAAACACTTCATAAACAATATAAATACACAAATTTGGTAAAAGAAAACATTTTATGTTAAAAAAATTTTGTTTACTTAAAGAATGACTATTGATGTAGTAGTAAAGAATTTGCTTACAAACTTTATTAAATGTAGGTTTAATCTTTAGACATGTTATTTTTTAATTCTTTTTATTTAAAAACTATGAAATGATAAAAAGATTATTAAAATAATAATCATTTGATAAAAAGTATATTAGTCATTTAATAAAAGGTTATCAAAATAATAATAGTAAAAGCAGCATGTGATGGAAAAATTACAGGTGATGTAAAAACATTATTCAACATAATATACATCTACATTCTTGTTGGCCACGCCAGTTGTACAACTAGCCCTGCCGTTCCTAAACCTATTGTTTAATGCACAACGAAGACAATAGATACTGGGATTTGAGTCCCAAACTTAGGCTTCGTTTGGGGCGGCGGTGTAGTGCGGTGCGATGCGTTTAGTTTACACTTTGTCTCACGCTACAGTATTGCTACAGTATCTAATCTCACCGCCACCGCTATTTTTACACTAACCGCAAGTAAACACACTGCCCATCCAAACTCACCCTTAATAGATATCACCACTTACGGGTGGCTATATGAACTAATTAGATTAAACCTGGGTTCAGATTCTAAAAACTTCGGATGTACTATACACAGATCGGGTTAGACCTATCACTTAAAAAAGGGTTAAAAGAAATGCCGAGTTTGGACAACCTGTTTCTTTACAAGTTCGTGATTGGGCTTACCAACACTCATTTCAATCATTTCACGCCTCCTTTTTTCTTCTTTTGTAGTTCCGAAGCAAACTCTCCCTATTTGAAGGAGTTGCAGAGAGTACCCACTTACTAAACTCAACCACTCCCATGCCCTTGAACTGCGCCAGCCGACCATACTGAATCTTTTTACCATCTCTGGTTGAGACGTCATTTTCCTCCCAATCTGTTTTCCTCTTCCATGAAGCATTTGTGTCTATTCTCGGCTTATTATCGCCAGTAAGGACTATTATTTTCTGTTGTATCCCAGCACTACTGTTGACAATATCTTCATTACGATGGGCATACAAGATACCTGAAGATAAAGAGAATGAGATCTTCTAGCGTCAGTTGATTTAAGAGCTCTCTCTCCCCATCAATTTGAACAAACATATGCTACAGCACATTTTATCAGTTGGCTTGTTAAAACAACACAGAACAGAAAGTCAAATTGCATGTCAACTCAAATATATATATATATAACCAGTTCAGCTTTTGTCTCTTTGCCACGTGAAAAGATTGATATAAAAAAAATACAAATGGAACACTAGGCCATTGACTAAATGTAAACACAAACAAAGGAGAGGAAAACATTCATAGCAAAATGAACATACCTAAGTCCTCAAGAACTGGTTTATCAGTAGCAGCAATCTCTATGTCACCAGGATGCAAATTCTTGGACACTGAAGAAAATGTTTCACTTCCTTCTGTCGGAGTTGGAAGGGAGCCTAGACTGGTTAGCTCCTGCTTATCACCATCGTGTTCTGTGTGCTGTTGCCCTTGCTTTTCATGTAATTCAAGAATTTCACTTGTGAAAAGCTTATCTGAAAGATCGCGAAACAGATTGCAGATTCCAAAAAGCTCGCCTTGAAATTCCTTGCAGTCCTGAAAACAAGATGGATGTCACATGGAATGTAGAGAGCTTTGAACTCAGAAAGGATGACTGAGACCATTTCACATCTGAAATCCAGCCACAAGTTCAATATATGCTTCACTTAGTCTATCAAATGGATTTTGTTGATGAGGTAAATTGCAACAGCATACAGGTAGATCTAAAACATACTCAGATAACTAAGAGAGTAGTTTAGCCATGACTAAAAACTTCCCATATCTATACCTGAATGCCTTCAAAGTATCTTTTTTCCATTTTCCCAGATACAGCAATGTTCGACAGCTGCTGTTTATACACCTGACGTGAATATACAAGTTCTTCAAGGGAACCAGCAGCAAGAAGGCGGAAAACCACAACATGTCGCCTCTGCCCAAAACGAAATGATCTGTCCTGGGCCTGTAAATCTTGGGCAGGGTTCCAATTTGGATCAAATATAACAACACGATTAGCACTTACAAGATTCAATCCAAGTCCACCAGCTCGGGTTGATATAAGGAACACCTGAAACCAAACGAGAATCAAAATGATATGGAAATTCAAATTAAAAGCCACTATGGTTCAAATTAATTCGAAAAATACTTGTTTGCTTGGACTTGAGTTAAACTCATCAACAAGAGATTGGCGCATGTTAGTAGGAGTAGATCCATCAAGTCTTGAAAAGCAAAAGCCTTTCCGTATAAGAAACTTCTCCAATATATCAAGCATCCTGAAAATTGTTCAATGCAGTAAGCAAAAAGGAGAAGATTGGCGCAACTGACAAGATAGCTGCACAATACATCATTCACACTTCAATCTTCAAGAACCTAACTCTGACCCATATAAAAACAGTTTTGCTATGAAGTAGCAAACTTGTAACACCAAAAATTTGAAAGAAAAAAAGTCCATTTCATATACTTGATTAAAATGATAACAAGTTTAGCTTATTATACAAGCTATTCTTTAACCTCCTCATTGAATTATTAAATTACTTTTAACTAAAGTTTACATTCAGTCCCAATTTTGGAGATGAAATACTAAAATCCGATGAGAGTTTCTGGTCTCTGCAACTTCTTACAACATTGTAGATGGAACAGTTTTGACAGGTGATCTGGACTCAATTCAATTGAAAAAAGAAAGAAAGAAGCAGCAGCAGGGAGTACAGAACAAATATTACTAAATCCTTTTCCTGGTATTGATGTTGGAAAATGTTTTCTTATATACTTTATATTAATTAAAAGTGAAAAAACATCTTCAGGAAATGCATGCATAGATGCGAGGAATTTGGCCACTCTGAAAGTATTTCACAACGTTTTAAATCTGGCTAGCATAGCAAGTAAGCACAAGATATGGCCATAGAGGTCCAGGTTTCATGGCCTAGTAATCTGATAATTCAAAATATGTAAAATACCTAAGCACTGAAGTATGAAATAAGAATATTACCTGACAGAGTAGCTAAAAAGAAAGATTTTGTCACCCATCAACGCCCATGAGGACATTAACTTTTCCAAGGCCCTCATCTTTCCACAATATCTAGTGTCACTTAAATCCATAAAGCTTTTACTTGGGGCATTCCCTCCCACCATATCAATATCTGGACCAAAGACAGCAGAGGCAAATTCTGCATCTTTTCTTTGTTTATCTGGTTCATCCCTAGGATTAGGCTTAATAAGCTCCAAGTGATTGCTAATCTGCAGTGAAGGTACAAAAGTAAGCACAAGACAGATCCCCAACCACACAACAAGACTTCTGCTCAAAAGCTTATGCAAAAAAATACACACTATTAAATATCAAATGCTCAATATAGATAATATAACGTGTCACACAATATTTTCTTTAATAATGACTATTTTTTGAGTAATGCAATGCTCATAGTGTTTAATCTGAAATCAATGCAATAATAGGGATAGCTTATATGAGAATAAATCTGTGAGATACCTGAAAAACGAAAATTTCCTAGTCTTTTACCACACTAAATGGAATTTGCAGGAAAATGCATCAGTTAAATAGAACTGGTATGCGTTTTTAGTCAAAGGGATCCAGAATTGCACTGATGTAGCAGGTGTTCTTGTCTCAAACAATGAGTTGGAGATGTTTCTAGAGTGCCTAAATGAACCTAAGCATTTTTATTTAAGGATCAACATTAAAAATTATGAGGGGGAAAAAATAAAGAGATGAAGAAGAGTAGGAAGTCAATGACCTGTTGCAGCCTGACAAGGCAAGGAAGGACAAGGCAGAAAGGGCATGAATCACAACCCTCTGGGCTGCCCCTGTGAAGGTAAGGCCATATAATTCCTTTAGGCACAATCCTCTTGCAACATTCTACTTGGGCAAGAGGGCTTCCACAGCTACAAGGCAGGTCCTTGTTAATAAGACATTGAACGTCTGGCAGCTGCAACATTCTCTGATATACCCGTTTTTGCAATTCACTCATGGCGCAAAAGACAACATTATCTTCCTTTCCCAACATAAGTTGTCCAATAGTCGCCTCTTTCGTCCTTCTTAACATATATTTATGAAGGACTGCTACCAGGTTCTGTTTACGCTCACCAGCAACCCGAATAAATCTTTCAGGAGCAGTTGCCCTCTGGCCATGTTTGAGGGGTTCATCATAAAACTCCCGAAAATGTTCCCTTGCTCCCAAGGATCCAGGAGCAGCCCAGTCAAAGAGATTAAAGAGTTCCATAATTTTGTTCTGCATGATGGTTCCTGTAAGACCAATCCGTCTGTGAGTCTTAATTTCTAGACATGCTGAATAGAGTTTTGATTTTTCATTTTTCAGGCGGTGGGCTTCATCAACGACCACAATCTCCCACTTGATCCCTGACAAAAGATTTCCATGAATTCTGAATGTGTCAAAACTGGTAACCAGAACTTCAACTCCATTAGCTTGTAGCTTCTCAAGAATGAGTTCACGGCTTGACCCATGGTAAAGAGAGACATTAAAGGGTGCCCATCTGGAGAATTCACACTTCCAATTGCAGATGACAGAAGTGGGACAGATTATTAATACAGGTCCTTTCTGTCCAATCTGGTTTTCCTTCAGTAATCTGGAGTCACCATATTCCTCGTCTTTTCCATATACAGCAGCGAGAAATGCGATTGTCTGGATTGTCTTGCCAAGTCCCCTGCATTAATTATTTTAAAAAGGTGAAAAGGGAACCATTGTTCCTATTGAAAGATGGTGCACCTAAACAAATACAAACAACATAAGGCTCGCAGAAACAGTAAAAAATCAGAAAGAATAAATAAAGAAAAGAAGAGAAACCACCAAAAAACACTTGCATGGGTAAATAAAAAAGATGCTATGACATAGAAATGAAGGACCTAAGGTGGTCAAACAAGTGTTCTAAGTTGTCACTTAGTACATTCCTCTGCAAAGGACTATTTCTTGGTTCATGATACCACTCACATTCATGACATAAGCATATGCAGGTCCTTTTAACATAGTATGCCATACTTGTTAGAAGACTGCGCAGGAAAGAATTTAAAACTGAAAAACAACAAGATGAGATGAAAACGAGGGTTCCATTACAGAGGCTGTAAGCGACTAATAAATATTAATATATAAAAATCACTACAATCCTTAAAAAAAAGAAGCATTCCGACCATGAACAAACCAACAAATATTCTTTGAAAACAAGCTGATATACAATTTAGTAATAACATAAGGTGTGAAAATATTGGATTAAAATATTCACATATCATCACCAAGAATGCCCCCATGGTTGCTCCTGTATAACATGTATAAAAACTTGACTCCCTCTCTTTGATAGGCAAGCAACCGACAGTTAATATATGCAGGCACCTGTCACAACCAAAGAGTATAAAAATCAACCAATTAACCAAAACAAAATAGCAACTTTAACTTACTGCAACAACTCTCGAAGGAAAATAAAACGTTCCCACAAAAGCAATTAAATTATAAAAATAATGACCTGTATAATTGGAAATTCTCCATCGGAAGACAATACCAACGGCTCGTAAGGACCCGTATCCTCAAACTGAACCCGACTCAATTCGGCTCTCCCAAATTCTTTTACTTCTTCCTCCTCAGCCTCTTCTTGGTGGTCATCGTCGTCTTGTTCTCCATGCATATGAGCATTGTTTTTGAGTTGGGGCAAGGACAATTTAGGGTTTTCGAAATGGGATTCCTGTGTAGAAGGGAGATAGTCGTGTTCAAGGCGTTGAAGCTGGCGCGAAAGCGAAGATTTGGGGGGTTTCCTCTGGTTTATTACAGATGGTAGAGGTGGCTGTTGGGATAAGGAAGGCTGTGAAAATGAAGATGAATTGCAACAGGGTTTTAGTGTTTCTTTAAAAGAGCGGAGTAGTGACATGAGGGCTCTTACGGGCGTTAGGGGAAAACCGTTGTTTTTTCCCCAGATCTCACATTTACTTACGTTTAATTGAATTGAAGAAACAGGCAATAATTTAAATTTATGAAATATAGGCAACCGCCCCTACCGGCGACCGCCTCTCCAGATTGGGCTTTCCTAACTTCACTACCGGCTAACATGCATGATGATGATAATAATCGGTGTAAACTAAACCATTAAGTTTCATTTTGTTCATTCAATTAAAATAAAATTATAATTTAATCCTTAATGTTTTCAAAATTACTTTTTCACGTGATTGAGGGTATTTTTTTTTAATTGGTATAATAATAATTTTAATTCTCAATTTTTATATTTTATCAATTTATTCTTAATTATATATAAAATGATAAAAATTGAAATTCCTTTTTTAAAATTAAATAAAGTATATAAAATTTTTAAAAATAGATAAAGTGAGAGAAAATGAGAAAAAATTGTTTTTAAATCCTTCAAGATTTCTCTATGTATTATATGTATAGAAATATCTCGTATTTATTCTTTAAAAAAACATAAAAAAATATTAAACAAATATTGATTCGACCATTTTAACTAAAAATGCCCATTTTTAAAATTATTTACGGAAATGGGTCAATTTTCTGATTATTTATCGTAAAGGGCCAAATTCCGCTAAAATGCGTTCATATCAGCGCGTTCTTAGGTGATGTGTCAGCAAAACACTCCCCTAGAGATGCGTTTTGTCCCTTTTTTAGGGTTAGAGTTTTTGCTTGGTTTAGAGTTTTAATGTTAGGGTTTAGAGTTTAGAGTTTAGGGTTTTAAGGATTTTAGGGTGTTTAAGGAAAAAGTAATTAAATTAGGGTTTAAGGTTAATTAATTAAATCAACTATTAATTAAAAAGTCAATTAAATTAGGATTTAGGATTTTAGGGTTAAATAATTAAATTATGTGTCAGTTTTTTTAAAATAATTTTGTGTTTAGGGTTTTGAAAAAAATATATTAGCAATATAAAAACTTTTTTTTTCTACAGTAGTATCTGAAAAAATAAATTTTAAGAAGACGTTTTTGAACAAATAGTGTCCAAAACGCTTTAAGCAGGATGTACTGTCAGCAAAATTATTGAAAAAAACTCCCACGTGGACGCTCTTTTTCTATAGTAGTTCCTATTTGACCTTAGACTATAAATGAGCCAAATTTCATTCTCAGGTTCCACAAGTTACAACAAAGAAATTGATGCTAAAGTAGAATAGAAACTGAAGATGAGTGAACGTATTAGTGTTGTTATTTACTATATGGTGAGATCTGTGACACCGAGAACAGCGTTATTTTTTTATCGGAGAACACAGCGTGACTGGTTTTTAACCAGAACATAGATTTGACAGAACTTCGTAAAAGAGTTAGGCATAAAATCTTCGGAACGACGCCAATGAAAGTTTTGTCTATTAAGTATCAATTTTGTGCTTCGGTTGATCCCGTGAGATATGACTCATTCGACATCAAAGGTCCTTGTAGCTTAGAGGTAATGGTGCAGACTCATCTTGCTAGTGGATCACTCTATCCTAAGTTATATGTACAATTTTTATCGCTAAATGATGCATTTAAGACTTCAACATCTACTGCTGTTCGAGAGGAATACACGACCCCTTGTCGACACTCCGTTAGTGGGTGGCAAAACATGGAAGCGCTCGTGTTTGGTAACAGTAAATAATACACAACCCCTGCACAACACTCCGTTAGTGGATTGGACATGCACCTCGATAGGTCAATGTTTGATACTAGAAATATGTACTGGGGAATGACATCAACTTCTAGTGGTTGGCAATCCATATCTGATTGGGGACATTATGAAACGTCTACAAAAAGGGATGATGTACTCCCTACGACGTCTACTGGCGAGGGGACCTCGTTCGTTGCAGATGATGGTGGGTCGAATGATGAGTCCGATATGGATCCACTTCGAGAGCCCGGCCTTGATGGTGCAGAAGTTGCATTATTTTCTGAATCGGTGCCTGTTCCAACCATACCTGAAGATGTTGAAGGGGGTTTAGATGAAGAAGAAGAAGATCCGCGATTCAGGGTGTACTCGCCTCTAGCCCACATGCATAATGTCGATCTATCTCAAGATAATGTGTTGGTGTTTTCAGATCTACCACACAGAAGGCATGACCATACAAGTTCGTCATTGGATTCGGGTGAATTGGAAGCTGGTAATGAGCTTTCCAATAAGGATAGTTTTCTTAGTGCATTGAAACAATATAACATCATGAACGGGGTTAACTACAACGTGGTTAAATCTAAATCCGATAAGTTTGAGGCCAAGTGTGCAGTGTAAGACAGTACATGTTCATGGAAAATCATGGTCTCGTTGAGAAAAAATACAGGCTTGTGAGAGATAAAAAAGTACAAAGGTCCACATACATGCGTTGGCAATACAGTATCACTAGGTGTTTAGGGTTTTTGAATAATACTGTTATTACGTAATATTGCATTATTTAATGTACTTTGTTGACAAATGTTTCACAAGATCATCCTAAGATAGATTCAGATATGTTAGCTAGCTTAATATTATCGATGGGGAAGGTTGATCCTAGGACTTCAGTGCCGGTCTTAATTGCCAATATTCGTAGCTAATTGAGATATACGCCCTCTTACCGCAAGGCTTGGATAGCTAAGCAAAAGGCGTTGAAAAGATGCATGATGGGTGGGACGCTTCATATAATAAAATGTGGCAGTGGTGTCAGTTGCTGGAGAGATATGTCCCAGGTTGCATAACAGACCTTGAAACGGTACCTGCGTACTACAACAACCGATTGCTCCGTGGATGCCAAGTGTTTAAGCATCTGTTCTAGAGTTTTAAGTAATACCGGGACGCATTTCTATACTGCAAGCCATTGGTACAAATTAACAGTACCTTTATGTATGGTAGATATACCCATTGACTATTGCTAGTTGTGGCACAGGATGACAGTGGAAGAATTCTTTTAATTGCATTTGCAATAACATTGGGAGAGTCAGCTGATGATTGAGATTTCTTTTTTTCTAGGTTAAGGAGTCATGTCTGCCCCCAAATTGATATCTGCGTTATATCAGATCAGGGCACTGGAACACTAGCCACAATTGGCGACAGGGAAGCCTATGGCGTCACACACACCATCGGTATTGCCTAAGGCACATTGCGTCTAACTACTACAGACAATATCAATCTACAACTGAACGACAGCAAGTGACCAATATGGGTATTTAATCTCTATTAGTATAATTTCGTTTGTAATTGCAATTTATTCTGAATGGAAGAGTGGTATGTAATTTTCGCTATCAACTTATATTATTAGGGTATGAGATAAGTAAGGATTGTTTTCATGAGATGTTAGCGGTTTTGTGTTTAGTTAATGAAAAAGGTGCAGACTACCTCTGTAACGTACCTTTCGAACAGTGGACACAAGTATACGACGGCAGCCTACGATATGATTATATGACCTCAAACCTGGCTGAATGCATAAATTCTATTCTAAAAGGAACGCGTCATTTTTCGATAACATCGGTTGTTCGAGAGACATATTTTTGTTTAGCGACACTATTTCCAAAGTGAGCAGCGAGTTGTAAAGGCTAAATGTAAGGAGACCATGTATGGTGCGCGAAGGTATTGCAAGAAATTAACAAGGTGAAGGCACGGGTCAACACCATGCACATAGTGTGTTACGATAGTGACAACCTATGGTTTCGTGTGACGAATTTTGACAGACCAAACCAAGATATTATTGGTGAACAATATCGTGTATAGTTGAGAAATAGGACCTACGACTGTTGGAGGTTTGACGCACTTCGTTATCCATGTGCTCATGTAAATTATAGCTTGTCAGAATTTCTATCTGGATCCCATGAGCTATGTCGACAAAGTGTACAAAATAGAATACATGTACAACGTGTGGAGACACGTATTCCCACCGGTCCCAAATGAACGTAAGTGGTCATCTGTATCGCTTGCTCCGTTTAAGTTATTACCGGATAGAGTATTACGTCGCAAACCAAAGGGTCGATCTTGCTCGATTAAAATATGTAACAATATGGATATCCGAGAAACAACCAACCAACAGAAGTTGTGCGGATGGTGTAGGAACCTAGACCATACAACTCGATCATGTCCAAATCGGAATAGCTAATAGTAGAGGTGTTCATGTAGCCCGGCCAGAAGGCCCACCCAAAATGTGGGAGGGTTTGGGCAAAAATATAGGCCCCAAAAATGGGCTTGGAAAAAATAAGGCCTGTTTAAAAAATGGGCTGAACCTCGGGTAAGATATTTTTAGCCCTGGCTAGGCCCTGCCCGAATTCACTAAAGGACAAAAAAAAAATTATTTTTATTTTTATTTTTGAATGTTATTTTCTTGTTGTTTTCTCCCTATTTTGCTATCATTTTACTATTATGTTACTGCTATTTTGTTGTTATTGTTTGGATATTATATAAAACTTATTTTATTGTTAATTTTATTATTATTTTAAAGGAATTTGTTAATTTTTTAATTATTTTAGAGGCATTTGCTTGTTAAGTTGCATTTATCTTAGTGTTATTTAAGTCTACATATTTTTTAAAATTTATTTTCAATTTGTTGGGAAATATTTATTTTGATATTTTTAGTATTTTTGATGTATTATATATTTAAAAATAATATAAAAATTAATACGGGCAGGCCGGGCCAGGCTCAGGTTTTAGTATTTTTATCTGGATCGAGCTTGAGTAAAATTTTAGGCCCATTTTTAGGCCCAGCCCGGCCCGGCCCATGAACACCTTTAGTTGATAGTTGTTGTAATAAAATTATGTTGCATTATTTATATTTTATTAAAAATATAAAAATATTAAAAATATTGTCTTATTCAAAAGAACTTTTATTTTATTAAAAATATAAAAAGTAAATAAAAATTAAAATATTAAAAATAACTTTTATTTTATTAAATAAAACAATATAAAAAAGTTTATACAAATATATTAAAAAAAAGTCAATATTGGTGCCGGTCGGAATCAGTGCCACATGGGGGTCGTCAACAGTTATGCCCTGGATTCCTCATTGGTTCAACTTCTGGCGGGGGTTGTGGTTGCTCCAGCGGGGATTATGGTTCCTTCGACAGGGGATCTGGTTGTTGGTATTGGGAGGATGACCCACATTGATAGAATAATGACTGCGGAGGTGTTTGCATCACCCATGGCGGAGGTGTTTGAATCCTATAAGGCGACGGGGATTGATAAAAAGAAGAGGTCCCCGACGGTGCCTCATGCGATCTCTCATGCAACAGCTGCCTATAGATCGGCAGTTGACTCAGAATAATGGGGAACGAAGATAAACCAGACCATGCATTACAACCTGCCATAGGACTGGGAAAAAGAAACATATAAGGGTTATGATACATATAAGAGTTAAGAAACGCACTTGGCATAATCTAAAAAGGCTGTGATATGGGTGTCGTCGATTGAAGTGTTGGGCCCGGTGACTGTGTGGGCGCTGTTGATGGGCCCGGTGATTGTGTGGGCATTGTTGATGGGCCTGCGTCGTCATCTTTTATTTTTGGATTTAAAGGGCCCCGTCGTTCTCTTTGGATAAGAATTTGTCGTCGCCTCTCCTTTTCCGGTAATAAATATGGCTTGCCATGAATCCTAAACCATGGCATGTATTTCGGCACGTACGCTATCTTAGGAACAATACGGTTCCCGAGTAGGTATATAATCATATTAATTTCCCTACATTTCGATATATTTTGACCAGTATCTCAGCCAATCCGTATTCAATTGCCGTAAGTCGACTCTATGCTTATCATCGAGCACTTTAGGTGTCATAGGAATCGGTTGTCGGAATCCAAATTACCACAATACTCTATCTGACTTGTGCATCTCCACGGTAGCATAGTTGACCAATGGGACCTACACATGTCAAATGTTTGGATTTTGAAAGAATTCATACGGAATTACTGCCCGAATTGCCAGATCCTCGTATGGTGTCCATTGAAACTATATGAACATGATAAAAATATTAGTTATATACATAATACTAAATACTAAATACTAAATACGAAATGACTATTTTATTATGTATATATATTTTATTTAATACTTACTTGTGCTTCTGACTGTTGGTTTAATAGAAGCCGTATATCTTTAAGAGAGGTAGGTATTCCAACATAACTCACCAAATAGTTCTACCTAATTAAATAATTTTTTAGCATATAATTATATTTTAAATCTACGTAATAATTGTAAAATCTAATATAAAATTTACCTCGTTATGAGTGGGAATGTATATAGGTGGTCCACTTAAGGACGTAAAAATAGAAAGCGAAACCATGCCTATGATTGTAGTAGTGATAGACAACATCTGATTTTGGATTTATTCGGTCACGGCGCCCCGCACATCTCCTAGTACAATGTTGCTAACATGACAAACTCCCAACTAAATTCACCAACTACTCTAAAATCAACGAGTTTCAGTAGCCATATCAGATGTACGAGATTTTGTGACAAGTCTGGCATAAAAAAACCTCCAATCATCTCAAGAATGTATGCCCGAACATATCGTATTCTTTCTAGTTTAGTCGAATCATTATCCAGCTCTGGGAATGTGTCTCGTATCCGAATAACACTCAAAAGCTCGTAGCATACGGCTCCCAAATCAGCAGATTGAGCGGACCTGGTGACTGCATACCCATTTACCGGCAATCCCAATTGCAACTACATGTATTCCAGAGTGATAGTACACTCTCCTAATGGAAGATGGAAAGTGTGTGTCTTGGGTCTCCACCTCTCTATCAATGCACTGATTAGTTTCGGGTCCAACTTGCACCTTTGGCCTATCGTGGCCATGTGCCAAAAACCCACTTCCCGTAGGTAATTCTCTATCAACGGCTGTGGAATACCAGACATATTACGGATATAGCATAGCAACACCCGATCTAGAGACTGTTATAAAAAATTATAAAATAAAAATTAATTAAAATTACATAAATAAAAAAAATATTAAATAGTATTGAAAAATTAATTAAAATTGCATAAATGAAAAATATTAAATAGTATTGAAAAATTAAAATAATCACTTACCATTGTCATTTGATCGATGGAGATGTGTTTATTATCGAGACGAATTAATTCTCCGGCCATTGCTAATACGATTGAATATTTTTAATTAAAAAAACTAATTCAAAAAAAATTAAACAGAGCTTTTTTGCAAAAATTAAATAGAGCTTTTAGAAAATTTGAGAGAAATTTGAGAGAATTATGAGAGGACTTTTGTGTGAAAAAATAAAAGGGGGCCTTTTATAGTTTTTTTTGGACCATTGGAGCCCAAACGGTAAAAAAAAATGTAACCGTTGGGCAGGGGCAAAATGCGTGCTGACGTGGACAAAACGCTCCCCCAAGGATGCGTTTTGCTGACACATCACCTGAGAATGCGCTTACGTGGACGCATTTTCGCGGAATTCGGCATTTCCTGTAAATAATCAAAAAATTGGCCCATTTCCGTAAATAATTTTATAAATGGGTCTTTTTGGGTAAAATGGCCTATTGATTCTCTATTTTTTACTTTTTATATTTCTTGACATAACTTTGTTATTATTGAAAAAGAAAAAGAAATCAGAATATAATTTATTTTTACTATTTAGGCTTTGAAAAATAATTTATGGGTGTGTTTGGATAAATGGTTTGAAGAAGACATTTTGATTTTTATCTTTTAAAAACTTTTAAAAATAAAATTATTTATTTGAGTGAAAATAATAATAAAATTTAAAATTCATAAAAAAGAAAATTCAAGAGGAAGTTTAAGTTGATGAATTTTGTTTTATGAGAATATTAAAGAAAAGTCTCATGCAACATTAAAAAAGAAAAATCTCATGCAAAGGGCAAATGTAGATAAGCATTTTTTGTTTTGTCAACTATAATTCTAGGAAATACTATTGGTTGATAAACTAAATTAGATAATTATATATGAGTGAAAGACAGTAGTAAATATCATTTATTGTAAGATAATTATCGTTTGATAAATTAAATTTGAGAGTTATATACGAGTGAAAGAAAGCAATTTATAAATTCGCAATAAATTAGATAAAATAATAGAATTTCATTTCCTATGTACAAGAGTTAACTGAAAGAAAACGTAAGCAGAAGAAGTTTTTACCCCAAGACGGGTTGATTAGTCAATTTTTCTTGAAGCGGGTTCAAAAGATCAACAGTATAGAGATTTCGCTGCCTTTTGTATGGATTTCCATACATGTTTTTAGTGTTTTTGATGTATTATATTTTTTTTTATTTTTTTATATAAAAATTTTATTACGGGCGGGTCAAGCTGGGTTCGTGTAACACTCCTATACCTTACCTGATCACTAGGTCAAGATATCGGAATGCTACATTTGTTGCCGAAGCAATGACAATCAAATTTGTTTCATTTTGAATACTTATATTAATCACCTTGATCAATTTAAGCTTTTGATATGTCTTAGTATTATTTTTGAGTCTTATACGAGTTTATTGCAACCTTTAAAATAGTCTAAAGAGGAATAGGGACTAAAGTGAAAGGCTTTCAAAATTTAAGGGTGACATCGTGACATCGGGGATTCCTCGTTAACCCTTCACAAACTGACTTATGTCATCGCGGTGTGGTTCCTTCGTCATCGTGCCAAGAATTCTATTTCCCATGTTTTACAATATTTTAAGTTTTTAACATCTAAGTCTCTTTTTAAAGCTCAAAATTCAATCAATTCAACTCATTTCACATAGCAAATAATTCAGACTTACGTATTTATAGTTTCAAATCCACATAATATAACATGATATTCAATCAGAAATAGCAAGGCTTATAAAATTGATACAATTATCAAAGTTTTTACAAATAAGTCCATTAGAGGATTCATACTTACAAATACAATTTATTTTTTCCTACATACCATTACTAATGTCAATATATTACTTAGGACTTCATCAAATCATTTTATGAAAATCGCTTACTTAGTACCTCAATAAAACATTTGAATTTATTTTTATGTATTTTCAAGTCTATTATTTGCAACAATTCCTTAGTATTATCACTCTTCTATTATTTTGCCTTCTGCCCCTCTCCATTCCACATCTTTAATATATGTTTTTTTATATACATAAATCTTTTCCTCTTAACATATTATATGCCTGTGTGACATTAATTAAGGGTTTTTTTCTTCTTCTACTTACACAATACTCTTATGAAGTCTATCTATTTGAGTGTTAGTTACTAAATTATTTATATCTAGGCTTAGAGGATTCAAAATTAGGATCCGCTTTTTATTCTTGAAACTAGACTCGATGAAATTTTTACCATAAAAATTTCAAAATTTTTACTTATTTTAATTAATACAGTAAATTCTTTAAAAATTTCCCTTTTCTTCAAAGTCAAACTACTACTACAGTTCAAAACTGTTTTAGTGCAAAATGTTGATAACTAAGTTTATAACACCCTCATTTCCTTTCTCTACAATATTTCCCATCACTTCTTATTTCCTTTCACTAACATATTAAGAACATGAAACCTTATATAAGAAAATTCTACTTTAACATCATTTTCATACTTTTTCAATAATATAAAACTTAAAAATGTATTGAAATATTGAAGTTCTTACCTTGTCCTATTGATTTCAAACTTTAACTTGATTTTCTCTCTCCTCCAACTTCCATTTTATTGAATCCAATGTGATTTTCTTGTTCTCTATAGTTTTCTTATCACTTTTCTCCCTTGGTGGTTATGAAAATTCCTTTAAATTCTAGGTAAAAATGGTGAATTTTTTGTGGAAAGACCAAATTGTAAAGAAAGCAAAGTTTTCTTCTTCTCACCCCCTCACTCATGTTGGAAAGATGGGAGGATCCTACTTTTTTTTTCTTCATCTTTCTCTCCTTTTATACTAGCTATTTATAATAAAATATTAGTAAAATATCTCAGTAAAATATTAATAAAGTAATATTTATCTAATTAAATAATTATAAAATATCATCAAAATATCTCCAATATCATCATTTCCTTATAGAGTCCTCTCTCTTTTTAATTGACCATTTTGCCCTTTATGACATTTTAAAATTTTATTATTGAATCATCACTTAATTTGATAAAATTATAATTTAGTCCCTTATACTTTTTCTGCTTATTCAATTTGGTCCTTATTCATCCATTTCTCTTAATTTTTAAATCCTTCTACCTTCAAGATATTTGCACTATTGACCTTTCACTTCAACTTTTCCATATTTATACTTATCACACAAAACTTTTCGCATATTTACTTATGCCACAAAACTTTTCGCATATTTACAATTTATGCCACAAACTTTTCTATATTTATACTTAGGTCTTGCTTCTTGATTTAACTTCCTTTTGATATCTTGTAACTTTCATTTTCTTGGATCTTATACTTTTTTCGCTAAAATTTTTTCTCATATTATTTACTAAAAAGGGGAGTTTTGATTATGTTACAGTTCGGGTATTAACATTTTTATCCAAACCGAGCTTGGACAAAATTTAGACTTATTTTTCTGGCTGGAACGAGCTCGGACTTAAAATTTTATTAGGGCTTAGCCTGAACCTGACTTGGCCATGGACATCTGTAATCTCAACTCGTTTGATCATAATTTTTTTTTATAAAGTCAAGCTGGGAATAGACTTAGACCTTAGGAATGCTAAAAAAAAAAACCCTTAATTATTGGTTTATGTTGTTGCCAAAAACTTAATTTTCTTTTTTAAGTTTGAAACTTAGGGAAATTAGACTAACATTAATTGTCAATATACCAAAAAGATGAAATTAAAAAAAAGCATTAAATAAATTTCATCCAGCTTTACTCTTAGTCCCTTACTCTCAATAAACAATTGGAAAGTTTCGAAGTCCACCTATGATTGTTCCATTACTGAAGGAATGGCTGACACCAGATAATAGAAACAAATAAAGGCAATATTAAACCAGCAAGCAGCCTAGCGGGGCATAGAAGCAGCTAGATTGAGAAACGTGAATCACATGATATGGAAATTCCACGTTTCGGGAGGGATTTCGTAGTCCCAATATAGCTCTTGTTCAAGTTCCTCTTCCCTGCACCTGTCTTCATTCACAAACTTGTTCAATTTCTCCTTTATTATTTTCGCTACACCAAATTCTCCAATCTGCGTCCAACAATGAAAATTTTAATTCCAAGATTTTCAAAAAAAAAAATTGAAATTGGAATTGAAGAGCAGAGGTGGGTTAATTACCTCAGCATGAACGATGTGGAAAATTGTATTCCCAACAACCCAGAAATTGGCGTTCAGTACATGAGCTCCATCTTCATGAAATATGCGGATCATCTCATAAAACATGTACTGACTGCCGGGCCCTGTCATCAAAGCCACCTCCATAGCTGAACCCTTTTCGTTAATCCTAATTTCAGCAGGTTTAGTACTATCATTACTGTGGGTGCATTTGTAGGATCTCGTTCTTCCCATTAGGCTTTCCTTTCTCTCCCTGGATTCCTTCAACTTTGTTTGCAGCCTCTTTATGTATTTCACAGCTTCATCTACTTGATCAGGTAGTGATAATGGCTCCTGCAATTAGCATATCCCCATTGAAATGAAAACTGAAAGTACTCCTGCAATTAGCATATTAAGCCCCAAAAAAGAAAAACATACCTTGGAATTTTGATGGGGGAGTAGAGAATTGAGCATGGAGTACAAATTCTTCATATGATTTCTCCTGTTTTTCTCAATGATCTTCCTCTCAACCTTAGCTGAAGAACAACGAGACCTTTTCATTCCCTTATTCCCACCCAAATTATGAGTCAAGTATTCCATTTCAAGTTCCCTTGGTATACGCACACTAAGCTGTGTTATGTTGTTTTTTATACTTACACACACAACAGTTGTGGCTAGCGATTACCGAATAGGGTGAACAAGAAGTGGAAAGCGCCGAAACTTCGATTGCGACAGATGACGGAAGCAAATAGTAAGAAATATGAGGACACGCGGTGCCGTCACTTGTGTTACGTCACAGCCTTCTTGTCGGAATTATTGTTCTCTAACATGGGACCTTTTTTAACTCTAGTTAAAGATATGATTACATTTTAATAGTTTAATATAAAAATAATGATTTTAATTTGACTCAAATATACCTAACAAAATCTACATAAAAATATAATTTCATAAATAGTCGATTGAGTCTTACTATGATTAATATCTGCACTATTTTCTGTGTGTGAGGATGTAATTTTGAGCGCATTAAAATGTATTTATCTTTTTATTTAAGAGTTGGAGGGAAAATTATGAGTAATTATTAAATTTTATATCAAGAATAAAAATTAATTTTAATATGACACAAATATATAACTTCAAAAATATAAATAGAATTTTTTACACTAACAATATTAGTGAAAAAATAAATATTTTATCTATTTTAGTTGAAAATTAATTTTATTTAAAATAATTAAATATTATTTATAAGAATTGAAAAATGTTAGCTTATTTTATTACTTTAATTAAAATATTCAACTTTTGGGTGGGTAGTAGAACTATAGATGGATAGTTATCAAAGTAATTGAATGTTTTAACAATTTAAAAAAAATTGAAATACATAATTAACTCTAATTACCTATTTTAATTTTAAAATTTTACAGCTTTCATTGTTATTTCATTAACTGAATTGGTGTAGCTTGATATTAAACTTAGTTGCATATGTCACGGGTCAAAGTGCAAAGCCCGTGACCATGGCACAATATGCACCCCATGGAGGTCTATCGATTAGATAGTGAACATTTAGCCCACGAGAACTAACCCGATTCAAAGAATTGTTGGAGAAGCCTTCAAATGGAAGCTTGCTTGACCCAATAATGAATATATGACAAGTTAGGCTATTTTTAGTAAGTAGGGGAATTATATCTTGTAGATTTGATATGATATGATATAATCTTGTAAATCCCCAAAATTAAATGATAGACTAATCTCGTCCGTTAATATAATTTAATCTTGACCGTCAGTTTTTAGGGAGCTCAACTATAAACAGAGAGCCTCCTCCTCATTTGTAAATCATTCCATTGTACTTGAATTCTTAAAAGTAATAGAATTCTAATAGCATTTGCTCAAACACCTTGTGTGCGTTCTTTCTGTTGTTCTTTGTAGCTTCTTTTGGCATTGTTTGCTTCCGCTATACAAATTGGTGCCTTAGAAGAGTTCTTAAGGAATCCTTACTTGAGTAAAGACTGACTTAGGCGAGTTTGGACGAACGAATGCCTAAGGCCACACGGATCGTGAGACGAAAGATCTAGCCCCGTGACAACATATAAATAATTATTAGATTTTGTCACATAAAAATTGTGAATGAAAAAAATTTGATGTTTAAAAACTATTTAATAGTAAATATATGTGAAGTGATAATGGAATTGGATTTGTAATTATGTTATTGAATATGTGTTCGATACTTGAATTTGTAATTACTTTATTTGAAGATAATAAAATGTTTGAAAAGATAAAAATGTTATTATAATAATATTGATTATAATTAAGAGTGACACTAATTCGGTAAAATGTTTAAATGTAAGTAATAAATAGATATATTATACTAAACAAAATAAATAAATACAATAAATTATATCACATGCGATGCATGAAAAAACAACATTTTTAGAACACTAAGTAATAGATAGTTTGGAACTAATTAATAATAACATATGCACTATGTATGAGATTAAAAAAAATTAGATTAAATTGTGAGTAAAGCTAAATTTAAACACATATATACATCATACTAGGAATATTAAATGCATTAAAATTGTTTATCATGGTGTTTTCATTAATTTTAAGTTGATATCGAATTAACTTATAACACCGACTCAATTGATAACATTATCTTAATTGATAGAAAAAAAAATACATAATAAAATTAAAATTAACAAAATATTTTAAAATAAAACTTTAACTGTGTCATAAGTG